>NC_071258.1:4297500-4385000 GCF_023375685.1 Ictalurus furcatus
ATAATGGGAAGGGTTCAAGTCTCGGTCATAAATTTTTCAATGCGTACCTGGGTGAGCATAGTGTGTATGCAGAACATTTCAGGTTTGAGATTTCTCTTATTATTATTTTTTTTTTATGGTGGGTGAGAACGTTTTATTTTTTTTTTTTAATTCTCCTCAATTTCAGGTTGAATATCTCTGTTGGGGGACCAGATACAAACCTGAAATTTTCACAGATATAAGTCCTCTATAGTAGTATTTTGAGTTTGAGATTCCACTGGTTACAGAGCTAGGGCTAGTAGAAATCTGGGGATAAATCCTACTTTATTCATGCATTTTGAGAAATGAACAGATGTAATATAAGCATAACAAAGAATGTGGCAAAAGTGTGCAATCGTGGAAAGTTTCGTATAGTTAAAAATAACACAAAATGTATGAGATTACAATTCCAATTACTGCATTTTCCAGACTATAGGAGTATTTCTGACACCTAGTAAGCATGTAAAATTTACATTTTCTTGAAAGGAGTTACAGTTATAAAAAAGTATGTACACTGCCCTCCACTAATATTGGCACCCTTGGTAAATATGAGCAGAGATTTGGGCCAAAAAAATGTCTTTACTGTTTAACCTTTTGATCTTTTATTAAAAATAAATAAATAAATAAATAAATAAATTCACAAAAAATACTCTGCTCTCATGGATATCAAACAATTGCAAACACAACACAGGTTTATCAAAAAAAAAATCTTTGTTACAATTATTCGCACCCCTATGAATTCATATGTGAAAAATATATTTGAAGTATATTCCCATTGATATTTTACATTTTTAGTACACCTGGGTGACTAGGAACAGGAAATTGTTCAACCATGACATAAATTAATTG
Organism: Ictalurus furcatus; assembly: GCF_023375685.1. Taxonomy (NCBI): domain Eukaryota; kingdom Metazoa; phylum Chordata; class Actinopteri; order Siluriformes; family Ictaluridae; genus Ictalurus; species Ictalurus furcatus. The sequence continues at coordinate 4,298,368 of NC_071258.1, forward strand.
TTGCCATATGGCAACACTATGCAGTGAAGGGATACGCTCTGATCATGGTGCTGTAAAATTCCTTAGCTTTGCTTCCTTAAAATTTCATTGAAATTTAATAGACATCTGTATGGGATATTAATTCCAATTTTCTATTCAAGGTGGATGGTCTCCAATCTGCTTATCTTTTTTTTCTCTTTTCTTTTCCTTATGGTATTTTGTTTCCTACATATGGACAACACATTTACTTTTTAGTTTATGTGACATGCTCAAATTTATATGACATGCAATTTTAAGTAATGAGAACTGATAATAAAGAATCTGGATTTTTTTTTTTTTTTCTTACATACCGAAACATACAAAAGATGTTCTCTTGATGAAACCACTTCAGTGACAAGAAGAGGTAGGGTTCAGCACTTTTTTTTTCCCTGAGAGTATATTCTGTCTGCCATAGATGTCTACTTATTTGAGATTGCAGGATCAAACATTGTTAAGTTAATTTTTTTGTTGATGGTAAATGAATGAGGGTTTAACCTTCTCCAGCAGCTGTCACTGGGTGAGGATGACTGACAGATGGAGAGAGAATGCCAGAAACAGATGGCATTGATATTCATGAAGCTTCCACAAAGAGGACTGACAGTACTCCGGTTTATTTTAGAGTCTAAGGCTTTATGAACATGCATACTGTCTGAGTTGGAAGGTTATTCATGACCGTTATTCATCTCCGTTTTGGAAGAATGAAGGTCACTCTTGACCATTTCCATCCACGCTCGGATCTAATTCCTGCAACTCACACCATGAGGCAAGGACAAAACAAATTATTTTGTTGTTAGTGTTTGAAAACTCTCAGTCATGTTGATGTTTCTTGTGGGTTTATTGCAGCTTTTTCTGCTTCAATAGGTGACACTGTGACCTTTCCACGAAACAAAAAAAAAAACAGCTAATAAAAACCATTCATCCCGTAAAAAGCAAGGGACTGAATAAATGAAAAACAAATGAATAAGAGATCACTGAGACCACCATGAGTCATCTGGTATTTGGCAACTAATGAATCCCAGAATTCTCTCTGGCTGCCAACCTGTGGGTCTCCTGGAGCAAGCTGGCATTTCTTTCAGCGTCCGTTTCCTAGATTAGCACCACAGCAGAAATGTGTCACAGTACAAAAGGGCAAAGAAATTGTGAAACTGTTAATTATTACTTGGTTTTGACACAATGGACAAAAAAAAAAAAAAGTCATACAGCGCTATTGTCCTCTACTGAGTGTCACCATCATTGTGGAGGAATGTTGTGTTGTGAATTTGTGTTGTCGTACTATGCAACCCATTAACATTTGTGGGAAGTGATGACAATAATGCAAACATTTTTTCACAATATTATGGCAAATGTTAGCACTCACAAACTAAAAACTAGGCAAGAAAACACAATTGGTTATATGTACAGTGCTGTGAAAAAGTATTTGACTTCTTCTGTTTTTGTGTGTATCTCATAATAAATAGTTTTAGATCTTTAAACAAAATAAACAGCAGAAAACAATGGCAACCTGAGTAAACACACAATACAGTTATTCAATTGTAGTTATTTATTGAAGCAAAAAAGTTATCCAATACAAACTGGGCCTGTGTGAAAATGTATTTGCCCCCGTAGTTATTAATTCCCCAAATATATGAAACTGCATTCATAAGGGGTTTCAGATGGTCTAGACACAACCAGGCCTGATTTCTGCTGAACTTGATCAAATCACTTAAATAGAACTTCTTCAACAGCATGAAGTTGGTTAAAAGGTCTTACCCAGTAACGCACTATACCAAAGTTCTAAGAAATTCCAGAAATGATGAGGAAGAAGGTGATTGAAATACATCAGTCTGGGAAGGGTTACAAAGCTATTTCAAAGGTTCTGGGACTCCAAAGGAGCACAGTGAGAGCTGTTATCTCCAAATGGAAAAACTCGGCACTGTAGTGAACCTTCCCAGAAATGGCCAACCTTCCAAAATTCCTCCAAGAGCACAGCGACGACTCATCCAGCAAGTCAGAAAAGAGCCAAAGACAACATCAAAGGACCGACAGGCCTCTTTTGCATCAATAAAGGCCACTGTTCATGACTTCACTATCAGAAAGACACTGGGCAAAAATGGCATCCATGGAAGAGAGGCGAGGTGAAAACCACTGCTAACCAAGAAGAACATTAAGGCTCATCATTTGGCAAAACACACCCTGATGATCCTCAAACCTTTTGGGAGAATGTTCGGTGGACTGATGAGTCGAAAGTGGAACTGTTTGGAAGACTGGGGTCCCGTTACATCTGGCGTAAACCAAGCACATAATTCCACACAAAGAACATCATACCTACGGTCAAGCATGGTGGTGGTAGTGTGATGATGTGGGGATGCTTCACTGCTTCAGAGCCTAGGCAATAATTGAGGGAAACATGAATTCTCCTATCTACCAGAAAATCCTAAAGGAGGCTGTCCGGCCTACAGTCAACAAGTTGAAACTCAAGCGCTACTGGATTATGCAGCAAGACAATGATCCAAAGCGTAGGAGTAAGTCCACCTCTGAATGACTCAAAAAAAGCTAAATTTAAGTTTTGGAGTGGCCTAGTCAAAATCCTGACTTGAACCAATTGAGATGTTGTGGCAGGACCTTAAACGGGCAGTTCATGCTTGAAAACTTTCCAATGTGGCTGAACTAAAGCAGTTCTACAAAGAAGACTGCGCCAAAATTCCACCACAGCGCAGTGAAAGACTGATCTCCCGTCAGCATTTGGTTGCAGTTATTGCTGCTAAAGGTGTCACGACCAGATTTCAAGTTTAAGTGGGCAATTAGTTTTTCACATGGGTGATAGGTATTAGATAACTTTTTTTGCTTAATTAAAATAATAATAATAATATGTATGTATTGTGTGTTTACTCAGGTTGTGTTTCGTTTGAATTTGATTCTTATTTAGCGTGAGATATACACAAAATAAGACGAAATCAAATACTTTTTCACAGCACTGTACATAGACCTACATGCTGTATAAATGCTCTAGTAATGCTACTACATCAAACACACTCATACCAGCAACACACACACTACCATGTCAGTGTCACTGCTGTGCCAAGAACCAAATAATATCAGGACAGAGAGGTCCTATGGTGCTCTATTTCCACTGACAGACGGGTAGAGGGAACTAACACACTGTACATAGCAGCAGATGGGCTACAATGACTAATTATATATCTACAAAGTGACCTATGTGGTGGGTTCGCCTTGTACAACAGTGTTGTTGAAATCTGATTGGTCACACGGTGTTGATTAATTGTTTCTATTATGTTTATCATAACAACAGGGACCTGTATATAGCAGACACTATAAATACATTTATTTATTTTTTTTTAAAATGTTGATAAGGTGTATTTTATTCTGAGGAGGTTTTTAGGAATAATGTAGCATTTTTTGTAAGGAGTCTCCAGTGTCACTAATGTTACATTTTCCACCACAGGATATTTTCAAGAGAGAGAGAAAGAGAGCGACTGTAACATTAAATGTAACTATGAAGAGTTAAAAAGCACCATGTGTTCATTAACTAATTATACACTGCAATTGGTGGCAATCGTTGTGGTATAAGTGCAATGCTGTTGCCAACATACAATACAGAAAATACTGATATGTAACGTTTGTTTAACCTATTTCTTTATTTGTTTATGTATATATTATTATTATGTTAGCTGTTGTGGCTGTATTTGCAGTTAAAAGAATCCTGAAAGTAGGTGTACTGCAGCACCATCAGAACCCCTACTTCCTCTGTTTTTGTAGCCTATAACCTGGTAGTGGTCATGGAAATCGTCACGCAACCTGGCCAAAGAACAAACCAAAAAAGCAAGCAAAGGGACAAACATAGCTTGGCATAAACAAGGCTGGAATGGTTAGCAAGACGTGGTAATGAATAAAAATTCTCCGCATGTGAATGCATTAAAATTGGTGACCTTTGCTGGAGGGAAGTGGTTGTGCCATGGGTTTGGTGTTACGACTGTAACGGCAGACAGGTTTGATTAGCTTTCCATACCATTTCCATAAAATTATGGCACTATAGAAAAAAATGGAGCTGACACTTATTATCTACCCAACAACGCAATCGGTCATTGGACGCCACCCGCGGATTAGCAACTACTGTGATTTTACACATTTAAAATTGGTTTCTTTGGGCGTAGGCAAAAAAAAAACACACACACACACACACACACAAAAGAATGGACCTAATGTTATTTTGTTGATGCCATTAGCAGCGCCTTGTGAGAGCATAATAAATAAAGAATAATTATACAAATGAAATGACAGGTATACCAGGGAATTAACAAGGGGCAGATCTCAGAGCCATTAGTCAGTGGAATGTGAAATGAAAAAGCTAAGTCAGATAACTAATTAATGTTGTGTTGGGAGCATGTGGCTCAGGCATGAATATGAATTATGTGTTGCTCCTGAGGCGTCACACTGACACTATTGCCTCTGATTGTCTGTAGACGACTAATGACCTGGTAAAAGCTGTGCAAGTGCACAGAAACAGAGGCTTTTTAAATATTCTTTGGATCCCCAGATGGACAAATAGACCACTGTCTAGACTATTTGTCAATTGTATATACCTTGAATAATATTCAATATTAATATTCAAGATGTTGGAAGTCAATCATCTATTATCCTTTAATTACAAAGCAAATAAATAGTTCAGCAGAAAAAATAAATAGTCATACACATGCACATTCACACACCATTTGGAGTTCAAATCCCAGCACCAACGTCTCCCACTGTTGGGCCCTTGAGCAAGGCCCTTAACCATCAACTGCTCAGTTGTATAATTGAGATATATGTAAGTCGCTCTGGATACGGGAATCTACCAATAAATCTAATGTAATGTAAATGTACTATGGACAATTTAGAGATGCCAATCAGTCTTTGGACTGGCGAAGGAAAACGGAGTACCCAGAGGAAACCCCTGAAACATGGGAAGAACATGCAAACTCCACACACACTGAGTTGCATATGATTGCATATTAAACACATAATAGTTTTTTTGTTGTTGTTGTTGTTGTTTTCTGTAAGGCACGACAACACACAGATGCCAAAAATCTCTATGCAGTACATCACTGGAAGTCTGGAGTGTGTGCTAGAGTCTGTTCTTCAGCGTATTACGCAAAAAAAAAAAAAAAAAAAAAAAAAAAAAAAAAAAAAAAAAGTTTATCTCTGTGGAGTTTAATAAGTTTGTTTACAGGTGAGAGGAGATATTATGGATGTGTAATGAAGAAGCCATTGTGTTACAACACCGTGACAGGCTGCTTGTGAAGTGTATTTTTTTCTGTGCTGTGATAAAATGGAAATGGGATGATTATGGCAAAGCCCGCTTGACAGCCCACTCTATGTTTAGCGTTTTTTTTATTATTATTATTATTTATCTTTTTTGCTTTTGCTTTTGGCTGTGCAGTGTGTGAACACCATGCTGTTCGAATATTACGGCAATGACTCACAAACAATCTTCTTTTGCACACAGCCCACACACACGAGCACATAATTCTCCACAGCACACACTCACACATGAAAGGTAACACATAAAATGCATCATCACTTTCTCGTTGGTATTCAGGGCATCGTATAAAACTGCTTGATTACAAAACATGTGTAGCAGCCCGTAGAACGAAAGACCAATGCTCGGACCTATTCTGAATGAGTTGTGAGTTCATGTTCGGCATATACTGTAAACATATGTACACACAACCCAAAGCTGATGATTTACTCTGATTGGGTATTGTGGGATGGGATGACATGATTGGAAAAAAAAATACACAAGCACTTAATATAAGTACTTAAGCACACGATAGCTGTACGGAAAAGCGAGGGATGTTCATATACTTTTCACTTTTTTTGTCCATTTCATGGAATAAATGTCATATCAAATGAACGAAGGAGATCTAAGGCACATATTTTGTCATTTTTCTATCTACATGCAGTACACTATATGTCCAAAGGTTTGTTCATATGTGCTTTTTGAACATCCCATTGCAGATTTTGTCCCCTTTTCCTGTTATAATAATCTCCACACTTCCGGGAAGGCTTTCTCCTAGATTTTTTTTTCACTAGATTGACCTTTTTACCTTTTAACCACATCAGGTTGTAAGTTGGGGGACAAACGAGATAAACAAACATAGAGGACAGAGTGCCGGTGCTGTTGAATGAGTCATGTGAGTGAGCAAATATGAGTAGAAAGTGAGTAGAAATAAATAAAAGCGTGTCAAATTTGGAGATATTCAGCGACGCACAATCCCAATTGAACTGTCACGTCACACGAGAAGCTCGAAATGTCCAACCACATCAACCTTATGTTGAAATTCTTCACATTTCCTCATGAGGTTCATTCACATTGGGGAACTATACTCCAAAATGGCCAAAATGGCAAAAAATATTAAGCTTTTAATAGTCTTAACAACAATGAATTGCTCAGAAAATGAACAAGAATTTTAAAAAGAACTGCACTCATGAGACCTCATGTGCGACCATTTGCTCGTTTACTTTCGCCGGAGTGAACTGGTTGGGAAAAGCTGCAGTAGAAACAGGGAAATTCACTTCTTGTATGCAAAGTTAAAATCCTGATGATTAAAATGTTTGATGTAAAATTCTAACTAACGCATGTCTGAGTGTACATTATTAAAATTAAGTAAAAATAATACAAATAAATAAAATTAATTAATAGGTAAATTAAAGTGTAAATGAAAGGGTAAATGAAAGGGTAAATTAATAGAAATAAATAAAATAAAATAAAATAAAAAGCTCTCTGGAAGGTTACCCAGAAGGCTTAGACATTTAAAGAAATCAAAGGGAAATGTTCTCCCATGCTAAGTTACTTTATCTATTTTTTTAAAACATTTTTATTTTTAATTTTCTGACCAATGATTGGTTTTTAAGACCATTAATAGCTTAATATTTTGCCATTTGGGGTTTGGACCATTTTAATTTGTATATACTACAATAGGCCCAATGCAGCTAAACAATTTCTTACATTTATATTTAATCCAATAAAATCGCATTACATTTTCTGCGACATTTTATCATGAGACTTATTTAGCTGATAAACAAAAAAAAAAAAAAAAAAGAAGATGGTTTTGAATAGTTTTGTGAGACTGAAAACAGTGCAGGCTGACAAGTATCGAGGGGTTGTGTGTTCCAGATATGTGAAGCATAAAAACAAAAGGGCGCTTCCCCAATTTTCTTGGGTTGTCCCCTCGGGATGTTGAGCGAGGAAACACTTGATGGTCTAAAAACTCAATTTGGAACAGCCTGTCGAGCATTTAGAGATATATAACTCTATAGCTATCGCTCCCTCGGTTGCTAGTGTAATAAATCTCAAGCCATCTGTGACTCCACCCTTTCTTATCCAGACTCTCGCTCTCTCTCCCCGTTCCCCCTAATGAATGAACTCTTTTGCTCTCCGTCTTTTTGTAATTAGGGAAAGGGAACGAGAGGAGTAATGAGCTAGTGAGAAAGAATGGCATGACCCAGAGCAGCGATATAAGTGCACACTAGGGAAGAAGGGAGGAATATCTGATAAAAGAGGAGAGGAGTAGACATGGAGTAGAGAGAGAGAGAGAGAGAGAGAGAGAGAGAGATTTCTCTCCCAGTTTAAGTCACGCTATGGTGCAGGGAATTTTGATAGGCATTTTAATGCTGGGCAATGACATTATTAATTAGTGCATGAGCGTGAAGGGTACTTAACACTTGGATAAAGACGTCGAATGATTGCAATGTGTAATGGCCACTGCGTTCAGCCCGGGAGGAATACTAATCACAGCCAAACTAAATCAATCAAACTGTGAACAATTGACCATCCATACAGTTAAAACTTTAAAGAGAAGGAGAAGGTGAAATCAAGAGCAATGGAGATAGCATTGCTCAGTCCATACAGGATTTTTTGTGTGTGTGTGTGTGTGTGTGTGATTGTCGCGGCCAAAAAAGCTTGATTTTGCTTCGGCTTTTTTCACAACGCGCGTTATGATGACGTCACATGGAGCGTCGTGATGACGTCACATGATGCATCTTGTCGCATTCACTAATTTTGAAAAACTGCAAGCTCCTGTGAATCTTGCGGAGCTGCAAAATCGTGAAATGCTGGAGGGACCTGCCGTGCGGCGTCACAGCTCCAGGTTCGATTCTGAGCTTGGGTTACGGTCTGTGTGCGATTCTGCATGTCTCGCACGTGTCCACGTGTCACCTCTAGGTTCTCCGGGACTCTGTGGATCCAGGAAATGTGGAGGAAAGGCTAAAACATGTCTGGAAATACTCTTTTGTTTTTCTACACAAATGAGACAAACACCATCTACAGCTTCATTCTGGTCTAGTGCAGCAGAGGGAGCGACCATGTCTGCATTATCATTACTGCCTTATAATACAATTAATATCCTATTAACATCCTATTGCTTCCTTTGTACGTCTTTCAGTGTGTGTTACTGTGTCCACTATGCTTTTCCACAGCTGGGTGTTTTGTGTTTGATGAAGAGCCTGGGAACCTGTTGTTGTGATTTACAAAAGAATAATTGTGTGAATACGTAAATTAGGCTTTTGCATGTGCTATTTGTCTTGCAGAAGAATTAAACTGTGTGATGCTTCAAAAAACTGCAGCAACAAAGGAGAGAGTCTTTACACAGATCAGCCATAACTTTAAAACCACTGACAGGTGAGGTGAGTAACATTGATCATCTTGTTCCAATGGCACCGGTCAAGTTGCGGAATATATTAGGCAGCAAGTGAACAGTCAGTTATTGAAGTTGGATTCAGTTAAAAACGGGCAAGCGGAAAGATCTGAGCGACCTTGACAAGGGCCAAATTGTGATGGCTAGACGACTGGGTCAGAGCATCTCCAAAACAGTGGGGTGTTCTTGTGGGGTGTTCCCGGTATGCAGTGGTTAGTACCTACCAAAAGTGCTCCAAGGAAGGACAACCAGTGAGCCTGAGACAGGGCTCCCAAGGCTCACTGATGCACGTGGGGAGCAAAGCCTAGCTCGTCTGGTCCGATCCCACAGAACAACTAGCACAAATTACTGAAAACGTTAATGCTGGCACACACGGTGCATCGCAGCTTGCTGCATATGGAGCCGTGTAGCCGAGGACCAGTCAGAGTGTCCATGCTGACCCCTGTCCACCGCCGAAAGTGCATACAATGGGCACGTGAGCCCAGTGAGAACTGGACCATGGAGCAAAGGAAGAAGGTGGCCTGATCTGAATCACGTATAGAACATTTCCTGTTCTATATGTATTTGCTCAGTGAACATGGGTAAGCAATAAAACATGATGGGGCATTTTATGATGTGGCCCAACGTGAAGCAGAATTATACTGCAATCGACTTACCTCGGAAATGAGAAGTTGGAATTACTGTAGGTTATTTTCTGCATTTTTTCAACAAGTTTGTTGACAGATCTAAGGCAAACACAGGTATATACAGTATAACCCGTTTCACGGTAAGAAGTGTTACTTTGTTTACTGTTCATGCTGTGAGCAGCCATTTTTATTTGATGTCACTTGCCAAACTCGGGGTTGAGGAGATCCTCCTGTTTCTGAACATTAATGTTACAACTTTGAAGTGGATCATTTTCCCATAACAAAACATTTCATTCCCTTTATACCACAGCAATTTGCCAACAATAATTATTTTATTTATCCATTTATGGTTATACAGTATGCTGTGTAACGTCCACAAGAACAGGTGTCTGTCTGACAAATGTCAGGATTTGTGTGTTTGTGTGTTTGTGTGTGTGTGTGTGTGTGTGTGTGTGTGTGTGTGTTAGTCCTCTGACCAACCCTCAGCACTCGTTCATGTCTAACAGAACGAACAGAGCCAAATCAGCTGTACAGAAGAGTGTGAGAGAGAAAGGAGGGTCGGGGGTGTCATTTTGACATACATCCTATTACCATTCTATTCCACAGCCACGCAGCCCACACTGTCATAATAATTGCGTTTGGGAGTATTAATTGAAGACTCATAATGGAAGTAAAAGCTGTCAGCAAATGCATCACCAGAAAAACAGTAAACACAAACATCACCAACGAATGAATAAAAGATTTTGAGTGGATGGATGAGATGGCCATATACAGTACACACACATCGCCGGGGAAATCGAATTATGTAATAACACTTAGTTCGATGTAAGCATATAAGTTTCAAATACTAGAACCAATTAATCCATCAGTATCTCTCTCGCGCTCTCTTTATTATTGCTCATGTGGGTGAAATCTGAGAGCTAACTTACAAAATGTTCACAATTATGTTTACAATACATAATACATCAACCAATACAATTAAGACTGAAAACCTACCTCTTCACCTAGCACTTAAATAACCTTTTTTTTTTTTTTGTAAACGTGACTTGTACTGTTTCTGTTCCCTCTCTAAGAAGATCATTCCATTTTATTTGTATAGTGCTTTTTACAAGAGTCAACGTCTCAAAGCAGCTTTACAGAAACATATAAACACAGGATACAGATTTTAAGTGTGTGAATTTATCGCTATTGAGCGAGCCGGTGGCGACGGTGGCGAGGAAAAACTCCCTTAAGATGTTAAGAGGAAGAAACCTTGAGAGGAACCAGACTCAGAGGGGAACCTGTCCTCATCTGGGGAACAACGGATAGTGTGAAAGCAAAGGAAAGCTCATTATGGTTTAATATGAAGTCTGTTTGTTGAACTAGTCCACTGTTCAAAGGAGATCCGAGTGCAAAACTACATGTTGTAATTGCAGTCCCAGGGCCATAATAGCAACCGTAGGCCCCTCAACCACAGCGAGAATGTCCATGTGGAATTGGAGTTGATGAGAGCTCCATCCAGAGATAGGGCATCCGAATAGATCAGGCAGGTCCGGTGAGCAGAAAGGATCAGGATCACTAGCATCTCCATAAAATCATGTCTGGCTTGACAGAAGGAGAGTACTTGAGCTTTTTTTTATTCTAGCAAGAAGAGATTTGTTTATTATCTTTAACCCGGTATTTACACCAATTTCTCCCCAATTTAGTTACCTGCTAACGCAGCAGCATCAAACTTACAGTTACTAACCAAGTTAAGTAAGTTAAGGCTAACACATGCTTCCTCTGAGACACATGAAGCCAGCATAACACTTCAAAAGAAAGTTTTATCTATCATCTTCCTCATATACTCTATGAGCTCAAACACATCAACAATTGGCCAGTATCGCTGTGATTGACACGGCAGAGAGAGATTATGCCATCCCTTCCCACCCAGCAAGCATGGCCAATTTTGCTGTCTTGGCTTCCAGTCACTCTGTAGAAGGGCATCTGCCACATGCTGTAAATGTAAATGGTTTGAACTTTTGAACAGTTTCACTATTATCAGTGTGACATTTAAACTCAATTTGACCTGCCTACAGTGCAACTGTCCACAGCATGCAAATGATGGATGAGTTTTGGGGGTCTGACCTCCCTTAATTAAGATTGCAGCCTCTTAAACCCACAGGAGCCATCACTGACTTACATTCCACACGCTCGTAACTACATGCATTTAAAGGGGTGTCGGGTTTAAAATCATGGTTAATGGGGCAGTACAGTGGCACAGCAGGTAGCGGTGTCACCTCAGAGTCCAATCCTGACCTTGAATTACTGTCCGTATGAAGTTTTGCAATTCAAAAAGAGTTCTCCCCATTGTCCGATCAACCTGTTGTTGATTGTCTCGATTCAATTCAAGTCAGTAAATACTGTCAGATTGAACAGTCGTCCATCCAAAACACCAGTGGTGTTAACATGTCTGGTTTGGTCAAACATGGCATCTAGCTGGCTAGAGGATGGGTTCCTTCTGATTTGACTCGGGTTCCTTATCCTATGAGGGTTTCTTCCTCATGTAGTCTCAGGGAGTTTTACCTTGCCGTCTGGCTTGCTCATTAGGGATCTAAATCTACAGATTTCTTTAAAGCTGCCTTGTGGCAATATCTATTGTCACACTGTATATCTAAAAAGGCTGTTCAGATAACTAAGTTGAACTGAACTTGGCTTGATTTCTTGATTTTTAACTGTGAAGAGAAAATAGAAATATTTAGACATCATCTTTGGGAGCAGTTTGCGGTGTTAATTGCTCAAATTAATTTACCACATCAGTTAACTCAGGTTATTTAAGATTATTTCTGTAAAGTGTTGTTTAATGCTGGTTTTCAGATACGTCTGTGATGCGTCATCGTTCTGCTACACAGTAATTTCATTCTTGTGAGTCATCATGAGCGTAAGAGAATGGGTAATGGAGCGATTATGTAAGGTGTGCTATAATAGGAAAATAATCCATGATGGGGTGGTGTGATACCGGTTACGACAACAAAATGGATTATTGCAGGAAGGATTGGATGAGATTTGCCAATGATTTCCATTTTGAGTTTATTTGCATTTTTCCCTCCATCTATTTTCTGTACCACTTATCCTACACAGGGTCGTGGGGAGCCTGGAGCCTATCCCTGGGGGCTCAAAGCATAAGATGGGGTGCCAACCTTGGGTGCCAACCCATAACAAGGCACAATTGCACACTGGATTAATATTAATAATCTTAATATTTTTCTTGTCCTTACCCCAGACCTTTGGCTTCATGTTGGGAGTGTAACCGACCTGAATGTTGATAGAATATTATAAGGAAAGTGGTCCAGGGTATTAATGTATCAAATAAGCGGTTTGGGCACTTTACAAGGATGCCCCCTGGTTGGCTCTCAGTAGAGTTCGATCAGACAGGTCGCATGGGATGGAGACCACGGGGCAGACCCAGGACCTGCTGGACAGATCATATCACAGCAGATTATGAAATGTCTGAGGATTCCCAAGAAGGAGCTGGAATCTGTGGCTGGGGGTAGACAAGTCCAGACTGACCTTCTTGGTCTGTTTCCAGCACAACACCCACCAGGAAGTGTGGAAGGACAATAAATGAATGAAAAAGCGTTATTCAAACGTCCTGTGGATAGATAAGCTTTTTAAAGAGGCTCTTCGTGGAACCGTCTCCGATAGAAAAACACTTTTTAAGGTTTTGCACAAACCCATTAAGTTCCCCTAGAGGTACAAAGTATAAAAAACAAATGCTTCAAGGTTCTAGATGTAACCTATTCTCTATGAAGGTGTAGTTGTTTTGGGTTTCTCAAACAGAATGTTTTTATGATCTCAAATGGTTTGAAAGATTTCTACAAAGACTGTATTGGAAAATGTAAAAACAAAACAACAACAAAAAAAATCAATCAGCTCTTGTTGTTCACATAAACTAAGCTCTGCTCACCAAATTTAACCTCTAGGTAAGACTTTTTTGTGTCTGTGGCAACATCCTACAAGTTATCATTTCAGCCTTAGATGTTCAGTATGCATGAGGAAACTTGGCCTCCAGGATCTTTCGCAACCCAGATGCTGAGACATAAGACTCACTCCATCTGTGTCAACATGTCTGATTTTGTATCACCTCCAATCTGAAGGTTGCATCTACCTTCAGGCTGAGATTCATATTAGCTTGTTGGAGTGTGTAGCTGCACAGGTGGCTAAGCAGAGCTGAGGGACAAAAGTGGTGTTGAAGCCTTCAATTTGAGAGCACTCAGATGAGGGTGGAACGTGATATGGGAGAAGGGAGTGAGGTTTGAGAGTGCTCATTTGTTCTGCTTTTCTTTTTTTTTTTTTTAACTTGGAGCACATTTCTTTTGGATAAGTTCATCACGACTAATACTGGTTTGAATGTCCAATGTCCAAGATTGATGGATTAAAACAGGCAGAACCGCAATACCAGTTTAGACTCTCTCTCTCTCTCTCTCTCTCTCTCTCTCTCTCTCTCTCTCTTTCGCTCTCTCTTTCTTTCTCTTTCTCGGTTTTACTCTAAGCTGTAATGCAGAGTCTGTTTCCCGCGGGGCAGGAAAGAAATGCAAATTCATAGACGTGGGTAAAGTGTTCCTCCAGTCTGGTGCTTCGTGATACGGACTAGCTTGCGGCTTATTTGATTAGCTTAATTCCAGCCTCATGTGGTTGTCCTCTGCGATGTTCCTCATGGGCTCTATTGAAAAATCAAGGCAAATTATTCCACCTCACTATTTAATGAGCAATTTGTTCTTAAGAGTTAACAACAGCACGCTATGAACAACACGTAGTACGCAAACAATTTATATTTGTATCTTGTATTGCCCACACAGTAGATATCTGTGGTTTCTCAGAATTTGCAATGCACCACACTTTTCTTTCATCCCCAACTTCCAAAAGATAACAGAATTCTGTTATTATTCATATGATGCAGAGCTTGAAAGTTGCCTCTTGTGTCTCTGTTTGTGTGTGTAAAAGAAAGACAAAAAAAAAAACAAAACATTACAAAACAAGAAATATCAAAGCATGGAAGAAATGAAATCTTCTTATTATCCTGGAATAGACATGCTGCACCTCTGTACCATCTCACATTAATCAGTAAGAAAAGCATTACTTTACGAGAGTTTAACACAGACAGATACAGGTAGAGACAAAAGGAGAATCTATCATAGCAGACATTTAAAAACTTAAATGTAAAAAGTTTTGCGTGGTTCATGAAAATGTGTTTAGAATATAGAATTCCAAATTATTGCTCAGCCTATTTACTATGGAATTAAAACTGTGTCAAAAGTATTGAACATAACGTTTCAACAAACGTACAAATATATACAATGAGAAAAGACGAAAAAACTCTCTAACAGAAAACAATGAACTCAGTGGCAAAAATTCAACACGGTCTTCAAATAAACAGCAGTCTTTTTTAACAAGCTTCCTTTTCATTAATCACGGTTTATGAATGCGTTGCCAGAGTTTTCGTTTACACTTTCAATGTTTCAATTTACGCTCCGCAAGTTTACATTCATCATTCTGGCACAAACTTATCGTGTGGGCGGAGCTTAACGGCGATTTACGCTCATTGGCTAGTGAGAATTGGATCGACAGCTCCGTGACATGGAAGTAGAGACGTTCCTGAGAGACGTTCTTAAAAAAAATTTCGGATGACACTACCCAAACCTCAAATATTAACTGTGAACTAATATACTGACTAAGTAAGGAAGAAAGGAAGTGAGTAATTTCCACTACAAAGTATAAACACCATAACTATACAGAGAACCGCATCCAGAACACTCCGAAATTTGCACCACTGAAACTGGAGACTCCTTCCATAAATGTTAAATGTTAACATCTCCTTACAGAAAGCTTCCCCATCAATGATTGGATGTTTTTTTGTTTTTTTTGGTCAGATAACTCCTGTTATAGAAAATGAATCAACACCTTCAGACCAAGCAGACTCGAGAACTCAGCAGCGGTGCTGTATAATCGTATTAACCTGACTGCATTGTTGATTAAACTGAAGAATTTCACTCACCGTTAAATACTTTTTTATCCATGTCTAAAATGCATTGTGACGATAAATTTAAATCTAGATTCAAAATCCTCAACAATAGGAACGAGTCTAAGTGGCCTCCTCTAAATGCCTCCTCTGTTGGGTTGTACAGCTTTAAATATCTTTGTTACTGGCCCTAGTTCCCATTATCCACATCGTATTAAACACTATAAGAGAAACCAATCAGTGTAAAACTCTAAGTCCATCTGCCCTCTATTGCATTATTTGTTACATTTACAATGAGAGCATCCAAACTTACAGATGCTATCAATTAATCGCTGCTGGTGTAATTACAATTCAATAAAATTCAATTAACCTTTCTGTGTGTGTGTGTGTGTGTGTGTGTGTGTGTGTGTGTGTGTGCGTGTGTGTGTGCCCTAGTTCCTTTGTTACTTAATCACTAGAAACAGAATGAAAATTGAAAAAAAGGAGTACAGATTAAAGCAGAAGAAGAGAAGGGGAGATGGAAGCAAGCAACAGATGGGATAATGAGATGGGAGTGGGATGGCAGGAGCACAGAGGACAGTGGCAGTTATTCACTGCTGAATCTCATGTGGTGCTACACACATACACACACTCATGCTTCTTTAAAGATCTGTAGTATTGATCTTCTTGTCTCAGTCCGAAGACTTTAACAGCACAGTTATGGTCCAGGGCTGAATCTTGACTGCTCGGGCAACTCAGTGTCTCTTACATTTCATAGAAATTCAATGAGTGCGAGAGTAATTTCATTGGAATTCATATGAATCAAGTCATCAGAAACGCTAAAGCCGCTAACCTCATCCTTCACTCCAATCATAACTATTCATACTTTTTGGGATCAATTGCCACTTGAGAAGTGTTACACATTCGCACTTGTGAGAACGTGTTGGATTGAGTACTCCGCCTCAGGATCATTCTTCTTCTACGAGCTCAAGTCTCTAAATATAGTCAGTTGTGATGAAATAAGAAGTGATTTGCATATACTGTGCGTATTATATATTCAATTCCATTTCCGGTGTCTGTTTCTGAAGTCTGTAACAGAGGTATTTTTGCATGTTTTCCTGTGTCCACTTGGGGTTCTATGGTTTCCTCCCACCTTTCTTAAACCCACCAGTAGGTGGACAGACGACTCTAAATAACCTCTACATGTGAACTGAGGGATGCAAGTGGGAAAAGTGCTTTAACGTGGGCAATCCAGAAAACGTAGTCAAAGTCCACGACAGGGTTCAAAACAAAAGCAGACAACATTCCATCCATCCATCCCATCCATTTTTTGTACCGCTTATCACCCGTTCACACACTACGGACAATTTGGAAAAGCCATTGAGCCTGCAATGGCTGCAATTTTTTTTTGGAAAGTCCGCTTCTGTCAAAAGACTGTCATGAGGCAGCCTAGAATATAGAAATTTGACTGGTCCCTGGTGCTATCAAAGAGTTAAATGTGTCCACTGCTTAAATTTATAACATCCATCCATCCTTTACTTTCTGACATTTCTATAACTTTAAGTCTATTAAGCATGATTTGCAGTTAGCGATTATCAAAAACAAGTGTTTTTTTTTGTTTGTTTGGTTTTTTTTTTGGCTTATCTCGATCTTGAGCTAGATCTTGCTGGACTTCACACAACCCAAATTCAGTCTGTAAGTCAATTCAGATGAAAAGAGTCCAGCAAAAAACAATTTCAGGAACATTTCGACAATATTGCCACAATATAAGATTCCATATACTAAAGGTCAAAGAAAGGAATGAGAGATATTACAGAAGTCATGATAACCCCTCAAGATGTGAGCACCTAACTCAATTTTTTCTCCCCTAATTTAGTTGTATCCAGTTCCCACCTGCTTATTGAGTCTTTCCTATCATACTCGCTTACAATCTGAGAGGATGAAAACTAAAAACTGGAACATCTGGTCATCGATGGGGCCACCATATCTTTTGAAACTGCTATTCATGTAATGTAATAAAGAAGCGCAACACACTCGGACCACTATGTGTCTACGTGTGAACTCCGCCATGCCACATGCTTATCCATTTCAGTAAAGAACTCTAATGCAGGAAGTTGCAATTTTGTGCAATCTGGCATATTGCTTTGCTTCTAAAATCTGATTGGTCGAGCCATGTTCGAAGCTATTAAAATCCTAAATATATGCACGGATCAAAATGATTGACTTCTGTATTAATGCGCCAGGTTTTAATTCATTACATTAAGGCATTGTTCTGTCCATAGACTATACTCATCATTGCTTGTTATGTTACTTAGCAACCAAAGCTTACTGTAAACAGCATTGTTTATTTTGTATGATTTTAACACAGGGTTCTTAAGGCACTCCACTTTGCATCCTTTCTAAGAACACCCTGTACACCTTAAGACCAAAACAACCTCGTCATTACCAGAGTTTTCAACTTTATTTCAACTTTATTACTGATAATAATAAATCAAATCTAGACAGCAAGCTAGTGTTAGCCTATATGACCTAGGACAGGTAAGAATGTTGTTATGGTTACCGTGTGTGAATCTTATAAGCCACATTTTTTTGGCATAGATGTGGACATGGTGCACTTAAAGTGCATTGTTACGTCCACGCAAATGATCGCTTCCCTTCTACAGTCGACAAAATTCACTTGCAGAGTATATTTTTGTCCATTTTTAGTCACTGGAATTAGCATGTCATTACAGTTCTCTACAGAACCATTCCCGAGATTTGAAGACTCTATGCCAATGTGTATTGATGATGTGGATTGCTTTGGCTTGTAGTGGCCCCAAAACATGCTAAGATACCTTATGTTGTTGTTGTTTTTTATTTCATTGGTTTACAAAGAAAAGTTGAAAATTTGATACCAGCCAGTCAGTATTTAGACTTGCCAGCTTATTTGTAACTAGCTTGGTGCATATCGACGGAATTGGCAACTCTTGTAGAGATATGTAGAAACATAATTTCAGTGTATACGCATAGTAATTAAAAAACTGGTAACGTACTTGATGTCTATAATATTTATGATGAAATGATGAAAAGATTGTTTGGGCTGGTGCCGGTGGTTGCAAGCCGACGGAAGCCAAGCATTTCTAGGTGTCCTTGAGCAAAATCTCATGACAAAAACCCTAAAGGATTTCCAGCAAAATCCGAACGCCTAAATAACAAAAATCTGTCATTCCAACCCAGCATCAAACAGCGACCAATTTTTACTATAACCTTCACTTTCAAAAGTTCAAGTTCTTCCTTTTTCTGCAAGCCGCAGCATTTTTCTAGTGACTCGCAACTACAAAACAACACAGGAGTCAAACAGCAGATGACACACAGCTTAAAAAGGGAGGCAGGGAGAGCATGGAAGGTGACCTTGTGCACTTTTTCTCCACTAAACAACAGAAATAGTAGTGAGAAAGACATGTTTATAAGGTCAGGCGGTATAGAGGGTATGGGACATTCGGGGATTGGCACCATCAAGTCAGGTTGGCTCTTGGGGGTTAAGTGCTCCAGGGTGAAACTGGAAGTTCAGTGGAGGCAGGAGCACAATGTAGATTTTGAAGGTTGCACATGAGGGATGAGGGAGCATCTTACTCTGAAAGAAGCGAGAGGTATCTCGTTCCTACGCGCGCACACACACACACACACATCTGTGTTCAAAGGCTATAATCAAAGCTAGGCAGAAATGTCAGGCCTACAGGCAGCACCACAGCACAGCCTCTGAATGTCACTAGTCAGAGAGAGAGAGAGAGAGAGAGATTATTTTCTATGTATAGAGAAAAAAAAATGTTTAGTGTTTGTGACTTATGCTCATTTATACCACAGCACTGTTAAATCTTCAATTCTGATTGGTCAGAAGGTATTGATTAATTTTCTAGAACAGCAGCTCTGACAGTCGTACACAGGTACGTCACAGCTTTATATTAGTAAAGCTGTAACTTTAACGTTTCTGATTCAAGAAAGTCTTGGTGAAAGGTTGTAACTGCACATTTATCCCAAATTAATACAACATATTACAACAAAATATAACTGATACAGTATTTATCGTTTAGGAATCCATTATCAACAATGAATATTTATCGAAATCTCCAGTTTACACACAGTTTGCTTCATATTTTTATATGTTGGTTGGTACTGTTGGTGTATCATTGTCACAATGGCATATAGTTGTTGTTTTCTTAAGTGACAAATGGTTTCATTGTGCTTAATATTGGTTAAAATATCAGTAGATTTTTTATTTCAGAAGTAATGTGAAAAAGACCAATCCCGGTAGTGTGAGAGTCAATGTATAGATACGTCTACGAAGCAAACACGAAGACAAACTCAATATGCTAAATTCGCTGCTGAGGATCAATTCAATACTTAGGTCCCAGACGATTATTTAAAATTGTATTAAATAAAACTGCATTTATTTATTTGCTCGTTTGATTTATTATTTATTTCATTGTATATTTATTTGATTAGGTATTTAATTATTGTGTTTAAAATGCCCCTGTATCATTCCCCCAAAAAAAAATAAAAAATCTCAAAAATAATAATAATTAAGCTACACCTTGAGCCGTGTTCATTTACATTTTAATCTTGCTGATTGACATCGATCGTCAACTAAAACGGTTAAACGTTTGCTCGTCTAAAAATCCCGATCGGTTTAGGAACATAAGTATGCAAATTTGTTTCCGTCAGCTATGGCATCCGTGCAAATGAGGTTGTAAACCTGAATAACTGAATAAAAGTCGGATAAAAACGTTTCGGCGTAATCGTCTGCTGATTTCAGGATTGATGACATTGAACAAGGAGACGCACCTGCGTGAGGAGATTGACGGAAGATAAGTCGAACAAACAGCATGCTGTCACGAGGAAACAAGGGGAGGAAGGAAGGAGGGCAAACAAAGAAGGAAGCTATCGGAAAGAACACGTGCAAACTGCAAAACAGAGACTCTCACGTGAGCGTGCACACACACACACACACACACACATCATTCAGAACAGGTCTTAAAGGATCCTTCAGATTTCAGGAGGGTAACTGAAATTGCGAGCGACGCAGGAGGGGGGTGCACAGCATGACGCTTCAGCTTAAACTCTGGGGAAATTCAGCACATGGATTTAGGATGCTGACTTCAGAGACACTTCAAGCCCTGTGTTCTGTTCACTACTTCACATCGTTTCATTACAGCACTTTATTACACTATCAGTTTTTCTTTCACTTAATACTTTCTACATTTCAAAAAGAGAAACCTTTCTACTCACTACGTTTCTTTATGATCGTATATCTATAAATATGAGTGGGCAACTTGATATAAATATATATCATGATACGATATATGATACGAGACATTTCTACGATACATGATATGTATCAGGATATATAGCCTATACTGAAGGACTGTGAGTGCAAAAGTGTTGCATTAAAAAAAACATGAAAAGTGAGCTTGATTATATTCTTATTTCCATAACTCTTATCCTATACAGGGTCACGAAGAGGCTGGAGACTATGCCAGAACTCGGGGCACGAGGGCGGGGTGCCAACCCATCGCAGGGCATAATCCTTTCACACACTACAGACAATTTGGAAATGTCAATCAGCCTACAGTGCATGTCTTTGGACTGGGGGAGGAAACTGGAGCACCTGGAGGAAACCCCACGCAAACTCATGTTTTTCACGGTGAACTTTTCTTTTACTAGAAAACTAATCCGGACATCCTGGAGCCCACAAGCTCCTGTTCTCTCTTTATTGATTACCTATTTGACTCTGATCGACCTGTCGCATTTACCTAGAGTAAAAATGACTATATTTGACCCTTTCCACTGCGTGTAACCTGGATTATCTGACTCATGATTCACACTGGTGGCCAGAAGATAATAGGGTTCTTCCTGCTTACCTCTGCTGAGTTTTGGTTTCTCTTGCGGTTTCTTTTTCTCATCGCTGTCGCACTTGACTTGGCTTTCCCAATGTACATTAAGGCTGGCTGTATACTGTAAACGATTAAGAAGTACATAAATCAGCATGAAGCTTTATATCTAAAAAGAACTCAAGGATATTCTGTACCATAAGATTGGCATTAAGAGACTTGTTGAACCACTATCAGAGGAAGCTCTGTATTATGAATACGGCCTCATTATAATATATTTCATGATGTTACTTTTAAATATTACAGTGCATTTCGCAATAGTAGTCCTACAGCGTCTGCGTGCCGTTTAACCCTTGTAAATTAACATTAACCTCGACAACGAATCTACGAAAACATGTCTAACCATGTCAGGCAACATTCTTTCTTTTTTTTTAAAAATAAGTAACAGGGTTCTCTTTTTTTTTTAAACCACAGAATTAGCATGGCATGAAGACATTAAGGACATTCTAATGCTACACTTAAAATATTAATTTTAAGTGAATAATATACTTTCAGTCTATAATTTGGTTGTACTTTCAAAGCAACTTCATCAGTCAATATTATAATATCACTGAAAACAAAGAAGAAGGAATGAGGGGGAAAAAAAAAACTTTTCTTGTTGTTACGATGTCTACGGACCAGGCACGTCTAGGGATAATAACAGACACTATAATTGTGTCTTAGTGCAACAAAATGAAAATATAATACATTACATTTGCAATTTTAAATAGCTATAGGACAAGTTTCATTTTCACCTGGAAGGATTTTTGCAACTTTATCTCCTGAGTGACACGACCCAAGCAGAGTTTATTTAAAGCACTGATGTAAGAGAAGCAGTAAGGAGACACTGATCTAACACACACACACACACACACACACACACACCTTCATCTGTTACAGTCCATCATACCCGACTGTCTCATGCTCAGGTGCAGGTCTGTAGACCGACACAAAATATGAGAGTGGGCGTGGCTGTCTGTGATAGCACACACTGTCTTTACTCTATATAGTACTCCATTTTCTTATTTCAGGAGTAAGACGTTTCAGGTGAGGGACAGTTTGTGCTCCAAAGCTGTAAAATACATTACAGTGCTCCTGCTATAATACAGTCGATAATACACCTGTTATAAACAATTACTCTTAAACTATCGGTATGATAACCTGTCTGTATCCTGGACATACTGTGTCATATGGGGTTAAATTGGGATTTCATGGCTGCCAACAATGTGGAAACACTACCTTACGATTTGTGTTATCATACTGAGCTTTCGCTGAAGGTTGTGTTTCATCATTGGCCTGGCGTCTACTAAGCGAATAAGCACACTTCATGTATTATCACTTAATTCTTCATCTGCACCCAAGTCATTAGATTCTTTATCAAAATCTAAACTCTAAAAACTGAAACCAAACATGTGCAAACAAAACAAACAAAACAAACTAACCCCGAAATAAGGCAAAACAAACTGAAACAGGCAAAATCAAAAACAAACCACATCAACAAACCTAACCTATCCATATCAAACTCAGATACACTAAACCAACTAAAACACATAAACAAACAATTTACACCAAACCCAAACAAACTAAACCACATAAACAAACAAATCACACCAAACCCAAACAAACTAAACCACATAAACAAACAATTCACACCAAACCCAAACAAACTAAACCACATAAACAAACAAATCACACCAAACCCAAACAAATTAAACCACATAAACAAACAAATCACACCAAACGCAAACAAACTAAACCACATAAACAAACAAATCACACCAAACCCAAACAAACTAAAACACATAAACAAACAATTCACACCAAACCCAAACAAACTAAACCACATAAACAAACAAATCACACCAAACCCAAACAAATTAAACCACATAAACAAACAAATCACACCAAACGCACACAAACTAAACCACATAAACAAACAAATCACACCAAACCCAAACAAACTAAAACACATAAACAAACAATTCACACCAAACCCAAACAAACTAAACCACATAAACAAACAAATCACACCAAACCCAAACAAATTAAACCACATAAACAAACAAATCACACCAAACGCACACAAACTAAACCACATAAACAAACAAATCACACCAAACGCAAACAAACTAAACCACATAAACAAAAAAAAAACAGCCAGAAATAAATGAAGAACAAACCAAACAAACGAACCAACTAGCAGTTGCCTTACAGTATGTGTTTGTCCACAAACACATACTGTAAGGCAATCCACAAATTGATCCACAAATCTGAGTGGAAATCCAGTTTTATCATTCATCTACAGTGTTAGTGTGGGAGGACGATGGTGAAATGTAAACACAAGCGATTCTATTCATGCCAAAATGGTTGCTTAGAGACCCACAGGGACAATTACAGTTTTCATTCAATATAATTCCCATTATCGAATTTCCTGACACTTCATAGTTCTGACACCTACATCAGCCATTTCCTCATGACAAATGATAGACAGCCCTCACATTTATTTTCACAAGAAAAAGTGTAGCAATCAATAATAATGATCTTGAACATGTCATTAACAATTACATTATTCAAATTTTATCACATTTTAGCATTTATTATTGGAAGATCTGCCTTTGTAATTCCTATACATTTGTTAATTATGATACATTGAAGATAATTAAAAGTGGACTGCCCCACCCACCTACACCATAGCAACCACCTAGGATACCACAGCAACCGCCTAGCAACATCCTAGCAACCACTTGGGATTCCCTAGCAACACCCTCACAACCACCTGGGATACAACAGCCACCACATCAAGATCCTAGCAACCACCTGGGATACAACAGCAACCACCAAGCAACATCCTAGCTACCAACTGGGATTCCTTACCAACTGCCTAGCATTACCCTCACAACCACCTGGGATACCATAGCCACCACATAGCAACATCCTAGCAACCACCTGGGATTCCCTAGCAACATCGTCGCTACCAACTGGAATTCCATAGCAACTGCCCAGCAACACCTTAGCAAGCACCTGAGATACCATAGCAACATCATAGCAACCATCTGGAATACCAGAACAACAACCTAGCAACACATTAGCAATAGCTGATGTTGATATTACAATCAGTACCATACCCAGAACCCTTGTCTTCTCCAAACAGCCAATCAGAAATTCAGAAGAAGAAAAAAAAAGATTTATACATGATAGGAGGTTGTTGTTGTTGTTGTTGCTGCAATGGTATTTTTGCAGTGAGGGCAAATTTGCAGTGTTGAAATTGTGAAATTAGTATTTTCCCCATGCAGTATATACGAGCACCAATAAACCCTGCATTTGAAACATGTATGAAAAAAATAGCGTGTTCAGTACAAGCTATACGAAGTCTGGGAATGGTCTTTTGGTAAAGTTCTGTGTGTACGAATTAGGGCTGTGACCAGGCTGTAACTGTCCAGTAATATTGAAAAAATACAGACAATTCACAAACAAGTCGTTTTTCATATTCCGTTTTCTGCTTTTTTTTTTTATTATTTCAAAATGGATATAGATTACACACAAACACATACACAAGTACACGTACATGCACACCAACACACACACACACAGTTTCTCCTCATGTCTTTCTCTGGCAAGTGTCTTGCTCTTGCTCGTGCCTGGCAGGGCAACCCATCAGAGTGTCATTGTCCTTGAACAGACTCCCAAAAGAAGAGGATTGACAGCTGCCGGCTCGGCTGACAGATGGAAACGAGTGTGTTGGAGCGAATATACAGTCGCTTATTGAACATCAACACACTGCTCCTTTTTTTTTCTTCTCTCTTCCCAATGGTTCTACATTGGCTCCAAAACCATAAGAGGGAATCAGAGAGAACGTCATCATCCTGAACCAAAGTATATTGGAAAATAGATGACATTGAGTAGTAAAAGAAGACGGAAGAGGAGAATGAGGAGGAGGAGAAGGAGGAGGGGTGGATGGATGGATGATGGGAAGAAAGAAGAGTGGCAGTAGAGAATTCGCCTGGCGGGTGTGAAGTTTGCTGATGTGCAGATGTCATTGGCGCTGTGAAGTGGAAATAATAAGGAATTAAGATTGTCTCTGAAGACAGGAGATTTCATGCAAATGGAATTAGAAGACATAAAGAAAGAAAAGAAGGAGAACTTTAGCAGCAGACAAGGAAAGGCAGACAATTCCTCTAACTTACTCTTGGAAAAATAAGCCAGAAATGGATGAAATCTAATTATTGTTGGAAAGTTTCAAACAGAGCAACAGAAAAATGAGCCTTTGTGCAATATTGCTATATATGTTTCACTATTCTCTGATATGTAAGGAATAAAGCACTCGGGAGTGTGCTGTTCAAGGAAAATAATCAATGACAGAGGGGTGTGATGCAGCCCAAGATGAAGAAAAATTAATGTTACCAACATGAAGTCCTATAACAGCACATCCTGAAGTGTTTTATTCCTCTTTTCCCTCAACAATTACCAGCATGTCCAGTATATTTTGTTTATTTATATCTTTTTTTTTATTAAAGAACATTCTATCCATTTATACTTACTTTTAATGTTGTAGATCATAAACAACAAGTATGTTCCTATATTCAATTATATTATAACACCTATAAACTGTCAATACAACATGCCATACGTATGGCATGTAACTGTATACGTGAGTTGTTACTATAGAAACAATAAAATATTAGTACTGTATGTGTGCATTAATACAAACCTGCGATACGTCTTTCAGCTTGAACGAAAATGATTCAACACCTTCCAACCAATCAGAATGGAGAATTCAACAGAGCAGTGGTTAAAAAGTATACTCACTAATCCAAATCCAGAACTATCCATACTTGTATCCAGAACTTGTGTTCATTTCTGAACAAATAATGTTACCTGTGAGAGTAGACAGTAACAATTCTCTGGAGGTTCTGAGGTCGAGACTAGTGATGAATGAGTATTTGATAAATCTAGTACTATTTATGTCACCATTTGATAAATTAGTAAAATATACCTCAAACACATAAACGAATTTGCTTCTGTAA
This sequence comes from Ictalurus furcatus, assembly GCF_023375685.1. Classification (NCBI taxonomy): domain Eukaryota; kingdom Metazoa; phylum Chordata; class Actinopteri; order Siluriformes; family Ictaluridae; genus Ictalurus; species Ictalurus furcatus. The sequence goes on from NC_071258.1 coordinate 4,324,570, forward strand.
CATGAAGTAAAATAATAATAATAATAATAATAATAATAATAATAATAATAATAATAATAATAATAATAAAAGAGCATACAAATTTAAATGGATAAGCTTGAATCGCTTTTAACAATATTCTTATTAACTACAAGAGAGCAAATAAAGAGAGGCAATTGTTTATACCTGCTGTCACATAAGTGATAAGTGAACTATCTTGCTTTGCAGACATTCCACAACATTAAATATAACTATTTATAGATTAAAAAGAATGATGTCACTCTGTAATTATTCTGTATATATTGCTTCACCATCCATTACCATGGTTTTAATATGGTACTTATGTTAACTCCTATGTTAATATTATTCCGCGTCCCGAATTGCCTATTATCCATCCTACATAGTATCCGAGATTAGAATTAGTGTGTCCCAAATGGTAGTATGTTGAAATGAGTTTCCCAAATGTACCCGGATGGTCTACTCTTTCAAGTTCCGAAGTGTGGACCCGTGACGGATCTGCAGGAGTTTTGTGACGGTTTGCTTTCCGAATTCAAGGACGCATTTTAGAAAGGTGTAAATGAAATGAGGAATAATCAATCGAGGGAATGGTCAACGAAATTATATAGTATAAACCGTATAAAGAATAATAAACGGAGAAAAGATGAAATGCAACGGAGAGTTTGTTTACGGTGACGGTGTGCGTAACTAGGCAACAACGTTCTCTACCATTACATGACGTGTTAGTACGTCCCAGTACTTGCATACTCTTTTCCTACACACTCCCAAAAAGAGTACGTACTTTTAGTGCATAGTATAAGTAGGCGAATTGAGATGCAGCCGTAGTAAACATTTGACCGATTGAAATAATTCTAGAATTGAATACTTTCAATTGAATACGTTCTAGAATGTTATCTCCTAACAGAATAATGCAATTTTGTGTTGGGAGTAAGTAAGTTTTAAAATTTAAAAAAAGGTTAAACGAACATTCATTTGTTTTATAGTAATTTACTAGGATAATATTGGATGAATTGAGATATTGTTACTTGCTAAGAGAACGCTGGCAGCATCAACAGTTGATTTTTCAACCCTTGCTACAGCGATACAGGAGGCACTGAGAAACGATGCTTTTCTGTTTTCTCAGAGAAACCAAACGTGAATAGAATTCACCCAGCCGAAAAGTCAATTCACTAAAGTAGCATTCACACCGAAGTTGTCACTTGTTGTTTTCCTACTGTTGCTTGGCTCACATCTGGAAATACAAAACAAAACAAAACACAAATGAGCTAGTGATTGTTACCACCACATTCTCATCCAAAAAAACATGCCATCAGGACACCCTGGACCTGATGCCAACCCATTGCATGGGACAATCACACACATGCTACATAAATTTGGAAATGCCAATCAGCCTACAATGCATGTCTTTGGACTAAGGGAGGAAACCCCTAACACACAGGGAGAACGTGTAAACTCTGCACACACAGAGTGGAGGCAGGATTCGAACCGCCAACCCCGGAGGTGTGAGGGAGACATGCTAACCACTAAGCCACCATGTACCCATAAAGAAAAACATTCTATATTAAAATGATATTATATCGTCTGATACTCGAGACTTCAGTATAGGTATACAGTAGTTATCGGAAAAGAAAAAGTGTTATTGTGCTTTCTCTAGATGCAATCCAATGTGATGGGCTCCGTAATGCCGGGGACTAGCGTAAATCTCCCCTGCACACCCATCTGGAACTAGACACTGGGACTTTTCTTGTTGAATGCATGACACAAACAGAGGCACTTGGTTAATTCTATTCATAGCTGTACTGCATGTTATAGTTCTTGTCTGACTTTATTTCATTACACACAATGATGTTTAAACAAAACAGTCATGGTGGATTATTGATAGAGAAATCGACAGAGAGAGAAATGAGACCCTCAGTGGTCTGTTATACAGCTGACCTTCTGCTGTCTTGCTCGCGGGTAAGCGAAAAGGTGGCTCTCAAACATCTGCTCACTTTATTAAATATAACTCAATTTAATTGCTTCTTTTGTAGTAGAAACAAAGAACTGTACCTGCTTGTGGAGGAGCAGAAAGGAAGGGAAAGAAAAAGAGAGGAGTGGAGCATCACCATAGAGAGGGCAGGCCATATGTTCTGACCCCGTGCCCTCCCGTCAGCCCACTTTTATCTAACAAAACAAGCTACCACTGTGTGTGTGTATGCTTCTAGATATGTGTGTGTAGCTTTACATATACACACGTACAATGTTAAAAAGATGCATTCGAGCAGCACCAGAGCTCCCCCTAATGGAACTGGACCACTAGAAGAGATCTCCCAGTGCCTTCAAGGCAAATATAAAGCCGAATTATGGAGGATATTTATGATAGGTCAAGCGTCCATGTTCTGTTCTCAGTGGTCAACAGACAGGCAAATAAAAGCACATCTAAATAAGGTGTATAAGGTGGAAGAAGTACAATGGACCGCCACTAAAGACCACCTCTTTTTTCTTCTTTGGATAGTTAGGGGTTTGCTTTTAAAAGAGTTCTCTGTAAGGGAAACTCTCTGTTGTAGGGTTCTACATCAAAATCTTCAAGGGTTTCCACATAAGCCTCTGAATTTATTTTTACCCTCATTCTCTCCTCATTTCAATCCACTAGCTAGATCCATCTTATCATAACAGATACCAACTGGAGGGCAAAGGCTAGCAAGTCACAGTGCAGCTGAACACACTCGGAGGGCAGAGCTGTCTACCCTCTTCTGCATACATGAGCTCACAGATGCCCACGAACTAACAAACTATGAGTCTATATATTGTATGTACAGTATCTATTATACTATATACCACAGTGCTCTTGAATTCTCAAATCAGAAGGTGTTGATTCATTTTCCATAACAGCAGCTCTGACATGAGTTCTGGCTTTAGCATAAATTGCTTTTATAGTAATTCGCTCGTTCGGTCTAATATGTTATAGCTTCTATAGTAATCGCTCATTTCAAGGGACTTGTATGGCGAACGCTCGACATAATCTAAAGCTAATAATAATTTTTTTTTTTTCGTTTAACAAAGAAAAACCTATAATATAATCATTAATACGATTAAGTTTTCTGTTAGGCGATGGCTATGTAACATTTATGTCTGTTTATGTAAGGAGTCTCCAGTGTCAGCACTTTGTAACAGTCATTACGTTTTCTGCCAGGTTTGTTGCACTTTATGGTTTCTCAGTAATATAATAACCGAATAATTTTTTTTGTCCTATTAGCTTCAAGAAAGAGGGAAAAAACAGAGGTTGTTGAGGGAACGAATGTTTATAGCTGCTATAATATAAGTGATAACAGGAACTAGCTTGCCTTGTGGACATTTCTTAACATTAAATGTAACTATAAATGGTTCAAAAACATGACATTGTTCTTTAATCCATTTAAAATTGTTCCACTGGCAAAGCACTGTGGTATAAGAGGAATAAAATGATTCAGGAGGTGCTGTTATAGGTGTATCACACAACCCGACATGGATTATTTTCCTATAACAGCATGGACCATTGTGTGTTATTCCTTACTTTCCAGCCATAAACAGTTGACATATCATTTAGAATCACTATAAAGGCTGGTTCTATTGATAGTCTATAGACGGTTTGTAGAGTATCTACATATTTCCAAAAGTGCTATATAAATGAACTGAAATTAAATCCAGACTTTATCTGAATGGCAGTGAATAGCATAGTTCTTCTCAGCTGGCGCATAATGCTGACTCATAATGGCAGCCATTTTGAGAACACATGCACTAAAGAGAATCTGGGCCGTTACAATCATGTTCAACTGACTTACAACATTGCAGGAGCAACAGCTTAAAAGCATTCACCTCCCACAGGCAGTTCATTTTACACACAGGGGGTTTTGGAGTGTGTGTCGTGGTGTTGTGGAAGGGCGCCCTCTACAGGAGAACTGAGACAAAAACCAACTGTTGTTAGATTTAAATTTGGTGTTTACATCCCCGGGATATCCAGAGAATTACTATTGGTCTCCCTCATCAAGACCACCTCACCCAAAAGTCATGCAAAACTGTATAGAGCTTTTTTTTTTTTCTATAGTTTCCGAGGACAAAATAACAAAAAATGCAACTCCAGTTTGCAAGAGGAATACGGCGGGCCATGTATAAGGTTGGGAGCGTTTACAAATTGTGTATTGACAGAATCTGGAGTTCGTAATGAGGATTAGTGTGTATGCACTAGCATGCCATTTTCGGGTTGTCTAATAGCATTTATTAAATAGAATCTTAGAATAATTACTGCTTTAGTCTGATTAGGGTTGCTGTTGATCCAGAGCCTATCCAAGGAACACTGAGATTTGAATACACCCTGGATGGGGCATGACATATATAAATAATATTCAATAAAGAAATATATATATATATATATATATATATATATATATATATATATATATATATATATATATATATATATATATTTGCAGTACCTAAAACTTCTTTCATAGGCTCAGTTTTCACACTAAACTCCGACACATGTTAAAAGCAATAAAACAGAACTGGAGCACCAGAAATGCAACCAGGAGCCTGTAAAGGAGACGAAAGATGGCTAAGCTGTTTCATCGTCTGCTGTTAACACAGAGATTTTATTTACAACCTGCTTGCATTCAATAAAATCCTCCATACAGCTTCAAACATTCATTAAGTCCGTAGTGTTAGTTCATGTGAGACGGTTTGTTTAAGTGACAACAGACTCCACTGGTTGAATATATTGTACAACCTGGTATGTGGAGAAACACACAGTTAGGCTGCACAGCATTTTCATAACTCACACCAAGCTGAAGGAATATATTTAAAAAGAAGTACAAATGGAGGATACGAAGCCGCCCAGTTATATACTACGAAGAAATAAGCTAGGTGTCCATCCATAACTGTAGCTGTTAAGGAACGTTAAATGAGGTTTTGATTTCTTCGATTTATGTTAAATGACCTTGTCAGTGCGCTTTCCCCGCCCAGGACATAATGAAATTAGGGAAACCAGTGATTAGGAGGAATAGCTGTGAATATGAGCAATAATGAAATTCCGTTATTTAATTTGTCAAACAGAAGCACCCATGCTCCTACTGATAAATTGCAGTAAACATCTCTCCAGCGCGTGTGCGCGCATGTTCGCGTTCGTGTTTCTGCCATGCTGTGCACTGGAGACAAAAGAAAAGGAAATTGATTTCACCAGAAGGAGTAGCTGAACAACAGCAGCCCCCGAGATAACCGGGGATATTAATACGCCATTACTCAAAGAATATGAAAGTAAACAGATCAAGACGATGTTTTTTTTTTTTTTTTAACAAACGCAATAAGGGTGCGAGAAGATCCGTCGCTTACGATCCACAGACCAGAAATATAATAAAGTTGTTTGGGTTTTTTTTTTTTTTTAAATGACTTTGTATTTATAGATATTCCGAATGATAAACATTTGGTGTATGAGAGAACTATAAAGAGTCGAAGAGTGGAGACGGAACGATACGGTTATTAAGCTCAGGACTGAAAGGAAATGAAACCGAGTGTCCGAGGATAGAAAGATAGCAGCCCATGCTTGGGTGAGTTCATATCAGTTTGATTGACAGATTTAGGGATCCAATCAGGCGTCTCATCCATCGCTCTGGAATGAGGTGGCACGTAGATGAGAGTCTGAGCCGTGAGTCGTGTGAAATTCTGTTCCCTCGTTAGCATTCGCTGGCTGTGAAACTGCCTATGGGCACAGTGTGCCAAAAGTTGGCTCTTTATAGTGTGCCTTATAAAATACTTCCACATGAAGCTTGCTCAGCCATTATACTTTCATATCACTTCCTGCTCCGGGAGGAGGAAGAGGATAGTCCATTAGTCTCAGCTACCCTGAACAGGACAAACCACACAGGGAGAAGGGAGGGGTGCACATCCAAACCTCCTCATGAAAGCCAGGAAAAGAAGAAAGAACAAAGGTAGAAGAGAAGCACATGGGAGGACAGAGCGGGATTGAAAGGTTCGGCTCTCCTGCTTCTTCACTCTGAGCCAAAGCTAAGGCGCTACAGCTGGTTCTGCAGTGCCGAGTCCCTGCAGACGCCCAGGAGGTTTCCTCTCAGCCCGAGTAGATCTGAGTGCCAATCACACGCATGATCTCCTTCTGTACTTTGGGCTCCTGGGTGTTAATGTTAGCATCTCCTACTTGGCCATCTTCATATCTGAGAGAGAGAGAGAGAGAGAGGAAGACGTAAGAACAGTATGTGACAAACTCCTACTAGTTCAAGCATGAACTCTCTTATAGTTATAGTTATAAGGAATAAAACAATGAGATGTGCTGTTAGAGGAAAATAATCACTGATTTTGCACTAACAGCATGTCCCAGCGTATTTTATTCCGTTTACACCCTATCAATTTGACAATGAAATCAATTTTAAATGTATTAAAGAGTGATACACTGTAGTTTTATCCTTTTAAAGTTACATTTAATTGCCGTTATCACTGATGTAATCGCAGATATAAGTTAGGAATTACCTAATATTAGTCCATAATGTTGCTTAGTAACAGAACCTTACTGCTAATGGACTACGTTGCATGGAGGAAGAAGAGTTCATCAGGAATATTATTACTAATAAATTATTCATGGAACACTGGTGTTGTTTTTGTCTGTTTTGTAAATGAATAGTTATCTGGTTTAATAAAAAGATAACTGGCAGTCAAACTGTAATGTAGGTCACTGCAGGTTCTCAACCATGGTCCTGGAGTACCCTTGTGCTGAACATTTGAGTGTTTTTCCTGCCCTAACACACCCAATTTAACTCAGGAAGGACTACTGTTTAGTTAATTAGTTGAATAAGCTGTGTTGGAAGCAGGGAATAATGGGAAAAAATGGAAAACATGAATATGTGCAAGACTCCAGGACCAGGGCTGGGAATAAAAGCCAGAGAGGCAGTGCGTCAGTGTGGATTCATGTTTGGTCCAACATCGCCACCTGGTGGTAGAGTCTAAAGTGACTGGACATGTTCACGGGAAATCATACATACCAGACACACACTCTTCACACACGGTCAGTTCTAAATTGTTACACACACAGGTACTCACACAAAGAAGAAGCGTGTGCACACGTGGTCCGAAACAGGACACACCCAGATGTTTCCATGTTTCTGGAGGTCCTTGGATGTGATCACTGTGACACAGCATATCAAATTAAAAACATTAAACCTCATGCAAACATCATACAGAATTCACTCTGCTTTAATTAAGGCTTGAGGTGGTTAGTTTAGGCAAGAACTAATCACTCCATGCACTCACACTCGAGTGCAAACCTAAACAACGTCTCTAAGAGCACCCGTGTGAGGTGATCTCCCAAACGATCCCAACACAATCCAATACTGATACAATCCCATGGCAGAAAGCGTTTAATGCATAAAAATCTTCAGAGAGTATATTTCCAGCCCTGCGCTTTCCCACAGCATCACCAGCAGCTGCATTTTCCTGATCCCCTTACAAAAAGAAGTCTGAGTGAAATTGGTACTTCTAGTTGTTGCCCCCCCCCCCCCTTTTCTTTTTTATTTTCTTTAACGTATATAAAATGCATATGTTTTCTGAGGACCTTGTGGGAAGGGGTGGGGCTGCAAACATGTTGGACTTTAGCTGGGCAGAAAAACTGCAGAGGCACAAACTAATCACCAGAATCCACCAAATAAATCATTAAATAATAACAATATACTGTATAAAGAATAAAATATTGGATGGTGTGCTGTTATTGGAAAATAATCAATGATAGATTTACTGTTACCACTCTGATGTTTTTTTTTTGTTTGTTTATTTTTTTTTTAATAACAGTATGACCTGAAGTCTTTTATTCCTCGTATACTGCAGCAATTTGCCAACAATAATATTTTTTTATTATTAATTAAGGAACGACACATTGTACTTTTGATCTATTTATTAATACTTATGTTTAATGTTGCAAAAAGTCTGTGACACGACTTACAGCAGCTCTAAACTGTCAGTCAGTTAAATTAAGACTTTACGGGTAAACAAACTGACTACTAAAGCACTGACACTGGAGACTCCTTCCATAAATGTTAAATTAATGTTCCCTTACGGAAAACTTCAGCATATGTCACTTGTTTTTAAATCTGTTTATGCAAAAACGTCCGCCATATACGTCCTTATAGTTCTGTGGTACAATATTAAATCCGTTCTTGTTAAGGTCTATGTTCTTTGGCTAAGAATATGCTATAAAATGCTTTTTCTAATCTACAATACTGAACATTTTTGGTCATTTCATGCAGGAAATGATTGTGAGTGGTTATTTTGGTCCACAATAAGGGGGTTAATGCACCATGAAGCAAACTCAATAAACACTGTAAATCTTAAAGCCCTTAATTATAAAGTAATCAGACTAGGCAAACAGACCAATGGGCCCTGTGTAACTTTTATATATTTTATGCTTACCGTACAAGTTCAAATAAAAATGAGTTGTCATGATTTATTTTTAGGAACACAGATGAAGCACAATAATGTTTATTGCACCTGCAAAAGAATCTGCAGGCCAGACACAATCTTCAGTACAGGGGGAATAACTCATCTCTCGCACTAGTTTACAGTAACATCTATCAAACACTGGGAGACTCACAGACTACTAAACGCTGCAGTCTCGGGTTTCATTATAATAAAAATACAGTTCACGCCTCACCTATCTCTAAATTTCTCACACTCAGCTAGGCATGTTTGGGTTACTGACCTTCGCAAAGTGCAATGCAGTTCAGATTCCGACTCTGTAGGAATCGTGACTGAATCGGGCGACTCTGTAAAAAAAATAATAATAATAATTACAACAAAAGACAGTCCTTAACTGAGCCAAATACATTACGCTCCTGAAGATACTGAAGGTCTTGCCTGTGGAATTGTGTTCATACGGTTATAGCGCTGCACCAGTTCATCTTTAGTCGGCATCCGGTGTTGTCCTTTACCCATTCCTGTACACACACACACACACACACAAACCTGAGCTTTAATATCCAATATTTTTATACAGCACTTCCACTGAAGCCCATGCATCACACCATGAAGCACTGATGATGGATGAAAAACACAATATGATTAATGGCAGAGGTCCTACAGTCAATCACATGAAACATTATTATACATATGACACCGACTACAATAAAACTGTCCACATATTACACCAGATATGAGGCTTTTATAAGTCATAACATCTTATGAGAGTTTATAGTTGTTTTCAAGCACCCACTGTGTGCACTATGAGTATTATTTGCCGATGTTTCTATATTTTATTCTCTAATACGAGACCCTTAAAGGGACATTTTGGCCTAAAAATAAACATTTACACCTTTTCCTCTCTTATCCCAAATGCTGTCGATCAGCTAAGACACAGGGTCATTTTCTTTAGTTTTGTATGATGTTAGCTCGGTAATTGAGCTCACATCTGATATGTATTTGTTGGGTAAATACATGAAACAGATAAAGAAATGACAGTACAAACAATACAACTAACTAACAAACCCCAACCATGGATAGGATGGGAAGTAATGTAATGATGTTAAGTTTGGGCAACGCACATCCATGAGCACCATATAAACAGCATGGCAACGAAAGCACATGATGAGAAAACCGTGAGCATGACAGAGACATGGTGCCATGACATGATTCCAGCTGAGAGGCCTACCTGAATATCCAAAAGATATGCTGGAGATGGGGCTGAGATAGATGCCCTTCCCATAGGCTGCCCCATGCAGCTTGGGTTGAAGAGAGGAAGATCGTCTGATATTAGTCTAACTAAGAATGTTAGTCATGGTTCAGCTGAGGTTCTAATCGACCTACAGTTAACCTAACTTGCTAAAGCTAAAACATCCAGACTGATACTGATACAAACTGTTCAAATTAAATTTAACAGCTCACTTCACGGACTCTCACAGCTTGTTACCTCACAAATCTGAAATACACTATGTGGCCAAAAGTTTGTGGACATCTGAGGATCACACCCATATGTTGTTCTTTCCAAAACGGTTGTTATAAAGTTGGAAGCACACAACTGTAGTGAACGTACGCTCTAGTATTACAATTTCCCTTCACTGGAACTAAGAGGCCCAAACGTGTTCCAGCATGACGATACCCCTGTGTATAACGCGAGCTCCAAGGTTGGAGAGGAAGAACTTGAGTGTCCTGCACAGAGCCCTGACCTCAACCCCACTGAACACCTTTGGGATTGGAACACTGACTGCACCCCAGGCCTCCTCAGCCAACATCATTGCCTGATCTCACTAATGCTCTTGTGTCTGAATAAACACAAATCCCCACTGCCATGCTCTAAAATCTAGTGGAAAGCCTTCCCAGAAGACTGGAGGCTATTATAACAATAAAGGGGGAATAAATCTGGAATGGGATGTTCAAAAAAGCACATACTGTATGGCTGTGATGGTCAGGGTTCCACAAACTTTTTTGTAGTATACAGTGCCCTCCACTAATATTGGCACCCTTGGTAATTATGAGTAGAGAAGGCTGTGAAAAAACTTTTTGATCTTTTCACAAAAATACTCTGCTCTTATGGATATCAAACAATTGCAAACACAACACAGGTTTATCAAAAAATATATATATATATCTTTGTTAAGATATTTACTTGGATATTTACTGTAAGGTATGTACTTGGTCAAAAACAGAAATATAACAGAAAAGAAACAACAACTAGTAGGATTAACCCACCATCTTTTAATTCATTTACCGTATCCATTATTCTTTAGAAACCGCTTTATCCTAATCAGGGTTGCTGTGTATCCGGAGCCTATCACAGGGGCGAGTGGTGTGAATATATTCTGGATAGGATATGGCTCTGGATCCAGCATGACCCTGATGAGGATAAAGTGCTTACTAACAAGAGTGGTAGGGTTGTAAAAAGAAAAGCTTTTAGTTTCAAGAATTTTATGTTCAATATTTGATTTATTACTGCAGCATGAACATCACACTGGAGTGTATGTAATCATCAAGCGCAGCAAACATGCCTCTTATGACCTGAAACAGTACAATTACATTTGCTACTGTCAAAGCCCATGGGTCTGAACCACTACCCTGGACCAGATCGCCTTACAGTACAAAGATACATACCTGTAATTTGGTATAGGAGGCATTGACTAGTCCATTTCTCAGAACAGAGTGCCAGTTCTCGATATGAGAACCACTAGAGTGGTACAGAGAGGGAGGGGGATAAAAAGAGAGGGATAGGTCTATAAGTATAAGCTCTGAATATATCAATTTATAAATAATTAACTATAGAGGTTGTTCCTATTGCCATTTAACATCGATCTGTTCTTTTCACACATCAATAACTAAACATTTCTAAACAAATATCGACTAATTATATGACTGTTTGGGGAATTTTAAGGGTATTAGAAGGACATTATAAGGACAAAAATACAATAGGGTCATCACGATGAAGTTGCAGTATATTTATATATAAAGATCTGAAAGCCAACATGCAGGTAAAATTGGAATAAAATGAACACCTAGAGTTGCTTGAGTTTAAATTGAATATGTCTACCTACCTATAAGCTTGGGACAAATTCAGTACACACTGACACCACTGTGCAAACTTTATGTTCAAATTGAGAGAAAAAAAAAAGCAACCATGCATGCTTATTCTGGTTAGCTTAAAGTTTCGAACACATTTACAGTATGTCCACCACTAACGGTTGTCCCGTAAAAATAAAACTGCTCACTGAAATGCAAAGGTGCTGCCATAGAGCTTCTTGGCTGTCCGAAATCGAGCTTCTTTGGCAGGTGGGCTGCTCAGGAGCAAGAACTGATGGGACGTGTGCATAAACTTCAGCTGCTGCTCAAACAGAAATATCGTTCAGACTCAGCAGGTAATAAGGTAGCATATAACTTAATGAAATATCAGTGAATAAATTAGTACTGAATTTCACTCATGCCAGGCTAGCAGAGAAGGAGTAGCATACCCTACTCAGAGGCAGTTTGACGATATGAGACCTGTTACTGGATATTATCCTGAGGAAGGTCGGAAGAACACAATCAGAAAGCACAAACAATACAAGAGAAAGACTACTAGGTGTGCAGGATTATGAAACTGTGTGATGAACTGTACATTAAAAAATGTATTTATGTCACTTGCCACTGTAGTAGAGGATGAGCCAGGGGGTCGAGTTTATCCATTTGTTTCTTTATCTCCAGATAGGATCCCTGTTAACATACGCAGTGCCACAATTACACAAAAGACAACAAAATATCTGTAGCAAAGACAGACGTCTTTATACTTATCAGTCAGAGTACAAGGACACCAAACATTTCCTCATTCCTCATAGTATACATTAGCTACACCAATGTCATACTAACTTATCCCTTGTAGTACAGTTACACTAAAGATAGACTTCTTCATCCCTCCTCATACAGGAACACCAAAGAAATTCTCCCACATCCAGTATCCTCATCTGCAATAGCAGAGTAATACTAAGGACACACTCATTTATTGCACATAGTACCGTAAGAATAAAGACACACTCAGTAATCCATCATAGCACAGTAACACCAAAGACATACTCCCGCAGCCTTTATAGTAGTGTTACACAAGTAGGTATACCATAGACACACTCACTTATAGTAAAGTTACACCAAAATATACTCCTTCACCCCTTATAGTAGAGATACACAAGTAGTTATTCCATAGACTCACTTATAGTATAGTTACACCAAAGACATACTCCTTCACCCCTTATAGTAGAGGTACACAAGTAGTTATACCATAGACACACTCACTTATAGTACAGTAACACCAAAGACACACTCCTTCAACCTCCATAGTACAGTAACACCAAAAATATACTCCTTCACCCCTTATAGTAGAGATACACAAGTAGTTATTCCATAGACACACTCACTTATAGTAAAGTTATACCAAAATATACTCCTTCACCCCTTATAGTAGAGGTACACAAGTAGTTATACCATAGACACACTCACTTATATTACAGTTACACCAAAGACATACTCCTTCACCCCTTATAGTAGAGGTACACAAGTAGTTATACCATAGACACACTCACTTATAGTATAGTTACACCAAAGACATACTCCTTCACCCCTTATAGTAGAGGTACACAAGTAGTTATACCATAGACACACTCACTTATAGTATAGTTACACCAAAGACATACTCCTTCACCCCTTATAGTAGAGGTACACAAGTAGTTATACCATAGACACACTCACTTATAGTGAAGTTACACCAAAGACACACTCCCTCAACCTCCATAGTACAGTAACACCAAAAATATACTCCTTCACCCCTTATAGTAGAGATACACAAGTAGTTATTCCATAGACACACTCACTTATAGTAAAGTTATACCAAAATATAGTCCTTCACACCTTATAATAGAGATACACAAGTAGTTATACCATAGACACACTCACTTATAGTAAAGTTACACCAAAATATACTCCTTCACCCCTTATAGTAGAGATACACAAGTAGTTATTCCATGGACACACTCACTTATAGTATAGTTACACCAAAGACATACTCCTTCACCCCTTATAGTAGAGGTACACAAGTAGTTATACCATAGACACACTCACTTATAGTACAGTAACACCAAAGACATACTCCTTCACCCCTTATAGTAGAGGTACACAAGTAGTTATACCATAGACACACTCACTTATAGTACAGTTACACCAAAGACATACTTGTTCACCCCTTATAGTAGAGATACACAAGTAGTTATACCATAGACACACTCACTTATAGTACAGTTACACCAAAGACATACTCCTTCCCTTCACCCCTTATAGTAGAGATACACAAGTAGTTATACCATAGACACACTCACTTATAGTATAGTTACACCAAAGACATACTCCTTCACCCCTTATAGTAGAGGTACACAAGTAGTTATACCATAGACACACTCACTTATAGTACAGTTACACCAAAGACATACTCGTTCACCCCTTATAGTAGAGATACACAAGTAGTTATACCATAGACACACTCACTTATAGTACAGTTACACCAAAGACATACTCCTTCCCTTCACCCCTTATAGTAGAGATACACAAGTAGTTATACCATAGACACACTCACTTATAGTATAGTTACACCAAAGACATACTCCTTCACCCCTTATAGTAGAGGTACACAAGTAGTTATACCATAGACACACTCACTTATAGTGAAGTTACACCAAAGACACACTCCCTCAACCTCCATAGTACAGTAACACCAAAAATATACTCCTTCACCCCTTATAGTAGAGATACACAAGTAGTTATACCATAGACACACTCACTTATAGTGAAGTTACACCAAAGACACACTCCCTCAACCTCCATAGTACAGTAACACCAAAAATATACTCCTTCACCCCTTATAGTAGAGATACACAAGTAGATATACCATAGACACACTCACTTATAGTAGTTTCACTAAAGGTGCACTCACCCAAATTAAATGGTAAATGGCGCACTTATATAGCGCTTTTATCCAAAGCGCTTTACACTGTGTCTCATTCACTCATTCACACACACACACACACTCACACACCAATGGTAGCAGAGCTGCCACGCAAGGCACTAACTTGCCATCATGAGCAACTTGGGGTTCAGTGTCTTGCCCAAGGACACTTCGGTATGTGGAGTCACGTGGGCCGGGAATCGAACTGCCAACGCTACGATTAGTAGACAACCCACTCGACCACCTGAGCCACAGCTGCCCGTCAGTACAGTAACATCAAAGATCCCTCACCCTTCATAGTACAGTTACCCCAAAGACACACTCCCTCACCCTTCATAGTGCAGTTACCCCAAAGACACACTCACAGTTATTACAGTTACTCACAATAGAGTTAAAGCAAAACATGGACACTTAAAGCAAAGGCAGACACGTCTAATAAATTTACAGCAGAAGGACAGCCTCATAGTAAAGTTACACCAAAGACAGACATATCAAAAGGACAGTTAAACTGAAGACTCATGAATAACTGTCCCTTACTGCTGGAATTTGGTATTAGTATACACATGAATACAAAACCATACCTGGGTCATTTCTCGTATGGACATAACACTGTCTAGCGCCTTCTGCAGTCTTTCATAATTCTTCTTCTGTGGCCCACCGTCCATGGAGAAACACATGGCATACAAACAGACTAAACTACATAATCTACATAAAACACAATTTTGCATAAATTAAAGTAGAAAGAGATTATCACTGGACAGCGTCATATAAAAAATCAGTTAGTAGATTTGAGAGAGTATCTCTGAGGGTAATAAGTAATGTCATGTCAGGAATTGTAAAATACAAACACCCAATGATATTGCATAAGAGAAGATGGACAGTCACCTTGGGGTTAAAGGCGAGTGTTTTGGGGTCAGTGGGGTCGACTACCGAGGGATATGGCTCAAAGATGATGCTCTTCCTTGGAGACTCTAGAGCAGCTCTACACATGGCAACTAGAAGATCCACAACCTGCACAACAACATCCAAAAGAACACACAGCACACAAGAACTCGAGTCAATCCGCCATACAGCAACAATGACACCTCACATAGAGTTGGTTTGGGAAAACCAGTCGGCTGTCTCTACTAAGTGTAGTTAGCTGCTAGCTAAGTGTGATTTCCTCACACGGTTATGTCACATTTTGAAAACGTTGTTGGATAGCTACACTATGTACCATAACACAGTGGACATAAGTCTAATCAAATCAGTTTGTAATCAGAAACCGACTGTCAAAATGTCTGTGCTGCTCCTATACCATCACATCATCATCAGAACAGAGAAAAGCGCTTGCACGCTCTGTACACACAACAGCGAACAATGTTTTAAAACGCTTAAATAACCTAATGTAAGGAAGTTTCGTCAAACGGAACAGAACTGATTCTGTTAAATAATGACTCAGCGATTATTTCACCACTGATGTTAGCGTGAAAAGAGATCAGTAGAGTGACGAGATGACAACGAGGCTTGTGTTTGAGCGACTTTTACCTCAGGTAATGAGACAGAGTCTGATGGGAATGATGCTTACAATCAAAGCTACAAGTCTTTTCCTACTGTAGATGTATCATTTATTCGAATTTGGCAGTAACGTTGTTGTTCCATAAGTATTAGGTTATAAATGTATAAGTAGGCAGAGCATAATTGGACTTAAATCCATCCATCCATTTTCTGTACCTCTTATCCTACACAGGGTCACGGGGAGCCTGGAGCCTATCTCAGGGGACTCCAGGTACAAGGCGGGGGACACCGTGCCAACCCATCGCAGGGCACAATCGCACACACACTATGGACAATTTGGAAATGTCAACCACATGACACAGGACTGGGGGAGGAAACCAGAGTACCCGGAGGAGACCCCTGAAGCATGAGGAGAACTTCATGCAAACTCCATGCACACAGGGTGGAGGCAGGACTCGAACCCCCAACTCCAGAGACGTGAGGCAAACGCGCTAAGCACTAAGCCACCGTTCCGCCTGATCTGAAATCATGTGTTTGAGAAAAAGGGAAACATATTTCAGTTCAGGATAGACGGTATACAGTATAGCAGAACTTTGGTCATCTGAAGGATTTTCCCAGACTGCCACACATTAACGCTGCAGTTGTTTTCATCCTGCAACATGATATGCACAGCATTCTTCACAGCAGGTGTGACAGATGGAAGGAGTCATAGCTGTTAGTCAAATGTTTTCTGAATCCATGTTAAATGCCAGTGTCATGACCACCTCATGAAACGCCTACACTTTTTTGGCATCCTTTGCCTTCAGATCAGTAGTCCTGCCCACACACACACCTGTCCATCATCAAAGTGATGACCAATCATCAATGACCATAAGTACTTCTGTGTTCTAGTGTTTATCGTAGGGTCTTGCCACCACACTGGTAGTGTACTTCTGAGCTGTGATTATTATTTATTATATTGTTGTTGTTGTTGTTGTTTGGAACACTTTCAGCATATTTGGTACTTTTTTGTCTTTTCATTGTATTGCTGTTTACTATAATAACTACAATCCTTCCAGTGTCACCCAGAAGAGGACGGGTTCCATTTTGAGTCTGTTTTCTTCCTCAAATCATCCCAGCAAGTTTTGTTGTTGTTGTTGTTATTGTTTTTTACTTATCCTTGTCATTGTCGCTGACTAGAAACTTAATTCCAGGCCCAGATTTCTATAAAGTTGCTTTGTGAATGTCTATTCTTAAACACGCTATACAAATAAACTAAAACGAACTGAATTCGATTTGGCTTTACTATTTTTAGATCCCATGTATTTATTCCTCAAGTATGAACCTGGATTTTGGAGGAACTACTGAGCAGTTGGTTGCAGCATGTCCATCTGAATGTGAACTGACACCTTTACACATTTTTACCATACACAGACATTATGTGTTGTACTGTATGTAGAGATAAATCACAAAACAGCGTTCTATATACCATTGCGTAGTTTGGGAATTCGTGACATTTCTGTACAGTTAATCCACCCGTCTGTGTTCCATGAGTTTCCGGAAAGAAACAAAAAAGTCTTTGTAAATTATATATTATGCATTACAGTGACAAATCCAAACAATTGCCTCTATTGATTCCTCAGACCAATCCAATGGTGTGTGTGGTCTGATGTTTCTTCAGTTTGCCACATACAGTTAGTTTCGATGTGCAATTAGTTCCCATTTACTGTTTGACGTGCTCAAACGAAGATAAACTTATGACTGTGGTTTGGCCTTATCCTGTCATATAGAGTATGACCTCTTATTAAATGCGTATAGAGACATTACAAAGAAAATTGAGGCTTGGAAGGAAGTATCGGAGACGGTTGGTGCATCTGTTGGAGTGTACGTAGCTAGTGCAGATCGTTTGAGCTGCTAATCTGCTAACGATGCTAGTAAAACACTGCGCAGTCCTCATCCGCCACACTAGACATGTGCACGTGGAAATGCAAGCATATTATATGTTTATATATTTATGTGTAAGTGTGTACCTCAGCTCCTGTTGCCACCTCTTCAGCTGCACCTGACATCACTCCCAAAGTGTAAAAAGAGAACACACACAGCTCTCTGGTGCATACTGCAGGCTAAAAGAAAAGATTAGCATAGTTATCGGAGAAAATAAATACACCCCTACTTTATTACACAATTAATTACTTACATATTAATATTTACAGTAATGGATGTGATGTGGCTGTAATGTACTGTATGTGTGTCATGTGTCATGGTGTGTGTGTGTGTGTGTGTGTGGTACCTTGAGCATGGAGCCATTTTGAAAGACATGCTGCTCATCACACACCACGCAGTACTCGTTCAGTGTCGGGATGCGCTGCTCAGAATACTTCATTATCTGAAAGAGGACAAGAAGGAAATAAACGTGGATTATGGGAACAGCGATTAACTCACTGCTGCACTGTTTACAAGTATGCAAGAACAATTATGTAGCTCTTATATAAGAACACATTTAAAGGATCAGTCTGTAAATTTTTGTAGGAGCAGTCTGTATTTTTTAAAGGAGCAGTCTGTAATTATTTTTAAAGGAGAAGTCTGTAAATTTTTAAAGGATCAGTCTGTATTTTTTTAAAGGAGCAGTCTGTAAATTTTTTTAAAGGAGCAGTCTGTAAATTTTTTTTAAAGGAGCAGCCTGAAAATTTTTGTTTAAAGGAGCAGTCTGTATTTTTTAAAGGAGCAGTCGGTAATTTTTGCTTAAAGGAGCAGTCTGTAAATTTTTAAAGGATCAGTCTGTAATTTTTTTTAAAGGAGCAGACTGTAATTTCTTTTAAAGGAGCGGTCTGTATTTTTTTAAAGGAGCAGTGTGTAATTTTTTAAAGGAGCAGTCTGTATTTTTTTTAAAGGAGCAGTGTGTAAATTTTTAAAGGAGCAGTCTGTAATTATTTTTAAAGGAACAGTCTATAAATTTTTAAAGGAGCAGTCTGTATTTTTGTTAAAGGAGCAGTCTGTAAATTTTTAAAGGAACAGTCTGTATTTTTGTTAAAGGAGCAGTCTGTAAATTTTCAAGCCCTTTGATCTGTGATGAGTTGTTCTTGTAAGCTACCTCTATTCTCCCTCCAAGAAATGGATGTAAGGGAAAATAAATTAAGGGTGTTGTTGTTTGCTTGTTTATTTTTCTAAGAAATCAGATACAGGGAAAACAATCAAAGCGTTTGTTTTTTATTTGTTGGTTTGTTTGATTTTTTGATTGCTTTCAAAGAAATCGGATGTAAAAATAAAAATAAAAATCCGATGTTGTTTGTTTGTTTGTTTAAAAAAACATATATGAGTATGTGATAAAGATGTGTGTTTTTTGTTGTTTATTTTATTATGTTGAAAGGTCTCACATCTGATTTGAGAAGGGGTTTTTTTGTGTTTTTTTTGCTTGTTAATTTTTTAGAAATCTGATGTTTGGAAAACAACTTAAATCTTTCATTTGTTTGTTTGTTCATTTGGTTTGGTTTAAAAAAAAAACTGATTTAGAGGGGAAAAAACAATTTGAGTTTTTTCTTGTTGTTGTTGTTGTTTATTTAACCAAAATACCTGAGGTAGAGGAAAAACAATGAAAGATTTATTTCAATGGTTTCTTTGTTTCCAAAGGAAATCTGATATAGAGAAAATAAATATACAACTAAATATACAAAATATACAACTTGTTTTGTTTGCTTTGTGTTCAGTTTGTTTGTACTTTTTTAGATTTCATTGAGTGGCACATTTACAATGCATGTCAATTTATACTCCCTATAAATTCTGAAGGCCTTTCATCCAGTCGTGTTCCTGTTATTCTGTTCGGTAATGTTTTATACATCTTCACTGCCTACATTCATGTTCTAAATGATGTCTGGTAAATTTGACATCACAAACACACAGATGAGTAAAGTGAGAGCCACGATAATGCCACACATCACTGATGATTCTGACAGATTTATGACAAATCATCAATGCTGCTGCATGAATCATGCATATGTGTGAATGAGCGCGATGCAGACTTGTTGAGTTAGCAGTTAATTAACACAATAACATGAGTTAAATCCATTCAGTGCTTGTTGCAAGATGAAGTTAGTCTATTTATGTGTGAAGAATTGTATTGATTTCCTGTTGTAAAGCTTGAATCAAGTAGGTACCTGCACTAAGAAACCGTACTCCAGAGTGGGGATGTTCTTGCAGTGGCCGCCCGCCTGGGATGAGAAAAACAATTCAATCAGCTGCCGCGTGGTAATCTGCGCCGGAGCCCTGCCCACCGGGACTGCCACAGTCTGATGGGTCAATGGAGACAAAGCATTATGGGAAAGGGCGCCAGCCAGCCACGTTAGGCAGAGGCAGACGAGGGGAGAGACAAGCTTCAGGAGGAGAGCCTGGAGTGGCTTTAAATCATCTGCTGTCAAAATGGCTTCACCATAACCGAATGTCAGCTGTGAAGAACCGTTTGACTGGAAATTTCCAGCTTGGCGGTATAGAAATGTGGAGAACCTTCAAGTCTTTCAGTCAAATTCAAACAACAATAAAAGAACATCCATTATAATATATACAAAAGACACTATAGACTACAGTAGCAAACAAACCAAAATATGACAGCAAAAGCAAACACACAACCACAAACACAAAAACACAACAGCAAAACCACAAATACAAAAATACCTCAGCAAAACCACAAACACAACCGAAAATCCAAAATCATGACAGTAAAACAAAAAACCCCACAAAAACACCTCAGCAAAACCACAAACACAAAAACACCTCAGCAAAACCACAAACACAAAAACACAACAGCAGAACCACAAATACAAAAATACCTCAGTAAAACCACAAACACAAAAATACCTCAGCAAAACCACAAACACAAAAATACCTCAGCAAAACCACAAACACAAAAATACCTCAGCAAAACCACAAACACAAAAAACACCTCCAGTAAAACCACAAACACAAAAATACCTCAGCAAAACCACAAACACAAAAATACCTCAGTAAAACCACAAACACAAATATACCTCAGCCAAACCACAAACACAAAAATACCTCAGTAAAAACACAAACACAAAAAAACCTCAGCAAAACCACAAACACAAAAATACCTCAGTAAAACCACAAACACAAAAACACCTCAGCAAAACCACAAACACAAAAACACCTCAGCAAAACCACAAACACAAAAACACCTCAGCAAAACCACAAACACAAAAATACCTCAGCAAAACCACAAACACAAAAACACCTCAGCAAAACCACAAACACAAAAATACCTCAGCAAAACCACAAACACAAAAATACCTCAGCAGAACTACAAACACAAAAGTACCTCAGCAAAACCACAAGCACAAAAACACCTCCAGTAAAACCACAACACAACAACACCTCAGCAAAATCAAAAAACACCTTAAACAAACCAAAAACATAACCGCAAATTCGGAAACATAAAGCAAAGCAAAATGCACAACAGCAATTGTGATTGTCTTTACCGATCATAAAACCCGTGTATAAA
Organism: Ictalurus furcatus; assembly: GCF_023375685.1. Lineage (NCBI taxonomy): Eukaryota > Metazoa > Chordata > Actinopteri > Siluriformes > Ictaluridae > Ictalurus > Ictalurus furcatus. The sequence continues at coordinate 4,346,007 of NC_071258.1, forward strand.
CATTGCACACTACTTGTAATGTTCGAAATACTTTATCAGTGCATTAGGCCTGTGATGTCTGTATTGAACAATGTTAGCTTACAATGTCTGACAAATGAGAAAAACTAGCATTCTCCTATTACATAACTCACAGGTTCAATAAGTGAGTCTCAATGTTCATTTTGTTATCATTCGGTATTATACAGTTGATAAAAGCTGGTGTGTGAGGTGTGAGTACATTAGGAAAGGCCTGCTATCTGACCTGGCTGTTGGGGGGATAACTGAACAGCTCGCCCTTCGGGTTCTTCATGGTACAGGAGATGGAGCGGTTCATAAGACGGGTCATTCTCAGCTCAGGCACATTCAGTTTACCCTTCAGCGCCGTGTCCTGGATCAGCGGGAAACTGGGAGATCTGAAGCCAAGACAGAGCCATTGGGTATGATGAATCATCAGTTATGACATATACATATGTACATCCTTGGAGAATAGGGACATTAAATGGGACGTTCAAAATCTATAGCATTATTCTTCAATCCAGTGATGGTTTTCATAACAATATTTATAATTTAAATGTCCTTGCAGAGCTGTATATGAGCTGAAAAACTGGCTGTCAGGTACCAAGTAAGTAACACTGACTTTTCCAGACTTTTATGGCACCCATCCCAAATTTTTTAAGACGTGTTGCAGCCATCAAATACAAAATTACCTTATTTGTTTTCATAAAATGGTACATTTACTCAGTTTAAACATTTTCTATGTTCTACTGTGAATAACATATGGGTTTATGAGATTTGCAAATCATTGCATTTTGTGTTTATTTACATTTTACACAGCGTCCCAACTTTTTTGGAATCGGGGTTGGACTTATCAGGACAGTAGCTAGAATTATAGACTACACATTTCAGAAATAGATGCAAATAATTAAACTTAACTTTATACTTAAAGTCTATTTACAATATTTACAAATGGCACCTACAGTGTGCTCCAAACGATTCTCACTGGCGCTGATGTGTTTAACGTTGACATGTCAGCCATGTGATTGGCGGTTGCTTACGAGATTCCTTTGAGACCCTTTGAGAGGTCTACCAATCATCATTAGGAGAAGCCGTGCATCCAGACGGGACTAGCGAAGTGCGCAGTGTCTCATAAACATCTACATGTGTTTTTCTGTGTAAAGCACTCACTGGTTTTGCTGTTGTCTTAAAAACAATCGCCTGTGGTCGATACTATGTTGTATCTGTGTAGGAGCCATGTGCTGTATGTTCTACATTGTTCTTTCACTAATTTACAAAGTTCAATTCCTTAAAGAAATAAAGTGAAAATAACAATGTAGACCAAACAAAGGAAGTATAAACAGCTGTCATACTTAGGGATGGGTGAGAAGATGCTGAGGCCTGCACGGAACTTCTTTATAGTCCCTCCGGCCTTGAACCAGCTGTGCCTCTTCTCCTGCTGAACTTTCAGGAACTCATTACTCAGGTGTTTCCATTGCTGAGAGATGAAGGTGCTCAGGATCCTGAAGTAATAGACACACTTCATTTATGTTCTGTTCTGATCAAAGTGGGGTATTTTAACTCAAATGGAAACAAAACTAGAGTTATTTTCCAGCATGCAACATAATTGCACAATGTTGGCTTTCTCAATTAACAGTTTATTAGTAATAGTAATTAATTAAATAGAAATTCCTGCAATGTTGGTGTTCTTAGCAAAAAGTTAGCTTTGTTGTTATGACGGAGGTTTCTGTGAGTAAGTTCTGTAAGTATTTTACATTTTTTGGAAGGAGTCTCCAGTTTCGGTGCTTTGTAACAACCAGAGATAAAGCTGTAACTTTACATTTTCCACCACTTTTTCAGCAAATTTAAACAAAAGGAAACATGCTGTCAGATTCTGTAAAAGTCACAAGCAACAGTGCAACTAATTTAACTCTGTGCTGTCAAATACGGCGATGTCTTACTTCTTCAGCTGAAGTCCGAGGCTGAATCCATCTTTATTAGAAGGTTGAAATACATCAACTGAGGGTTCTGTAACAGATGTAGTGATAAACACTATAATGTATCAAACACAAAGAATGTACACCGTTCAGAGATAACATTAAACATTGTTTTGGTAAGTGGTAAGTGGTACATGTCAGAGTAACATCCACATGAATGCCAAGACCCAAGGTTTCCCAGCAGAACACTGTCCAGAGCATCACACTTCCTCCGCCGGCTTGCCTTCTTCCCATAGTGCATCCTGGTGCAATCTCTTCCTCAGGTCAGCTACGCAAACACACCCGGCCATCCACATGATGTAAAAGAAAACATGATTCATCAGACCAGGCCACGTTCTTTCACTGCCCCATGACCCAGTTCTGATGCTCGTGTGTCCATTGTAGGAGCTTTCGGAGCTGGACAGGGATCAGCATGGGCGCTCTGACCGGCCTGCAGCTACGCAGCACCATATGCAGCAAGCTGTGATGCACTGTGTGTTCTATCATAGCCAGCATTAACTTTTTCAGCAAGTTGTGCTACAGTAGCTTTTCTTTGGGATCGGACCAGACAGGCTAGCCTTCGCTCCCCACGCGGATTAGTGAACCTTGAGCGCTCATGACTCCAGTTGCCAGTTCATTGGTTGTCCTTCCTTGGACCACTTTTGGTAGGTACTAACCACTGCATACTGGGAACACCCCACAAGATCTGTCGTTTTGTAGATGCTCTGACCCTGTCGTCTAGCCATGACAATTCGGCCCTTGTCAAAGTCGCTCAGATCCTTATGCTTGTCCATTTTCCTTGCTTTCAACAAATCAGCTTTGAGAACTGATTGTTCATTTGTGGATATATATATTTTGCATATATATATATATATATATATATATATATATATATATATATATATAGGGTCAGGGGACTGGGATTGCCATGACAGGACCCTGATTTTGTGGTCAATAAACCGGTTTTGTGTTGATTTTGATGTATGTTCTTGATCATTTCTGAAAGATCCAACCACGGCCCATTTGAAGCTTTCTTGCAGAGGCAGTCAGGTTTTCATTTAATATCTGTTGATATTTCATAAGAGTCCATGATGCCATGTATCCTAACAAAAAGACCAGGCCCTCTGGCAGAAAAATAGCCCCAAAAACATTAAAGATCCACCACCATATTTAACCGTGGGCATGAGGTACTTTTCCATATGGCTACCTCTCTGTGTGCACCAAAACCACCTCTAGTATTTATTACCAAAAAGCTCCATTTGATGTTCCAGTAGTGTCTGGCAAACTGAAGAGAGTTTGTTTTTGGATGAGAGTAGAGGCTTTTTTCTTGAAACCCTTCCAAACAACTTGTGGTGATGTAGGTGACTTCGGATTGTAGTTTTGGAGACTTTCTGACCCCAAGACGCAACTAACTTCTGCAATTCTCCAGCTGTGATCTTTGGAGATTTTTTGGCCACTCGAACCGTCCTCTTCACAGTGTGTTGAGACAATACAGACACGCATCCTCTTCCAGGTTAATTCATAACATTTCCAGTTGAGTGGAACTTCTTAATTATTGCCCTGATGGTGGAAATGGGCATTTTCAATGCTTGTGCTATTTTCTTATAGACACTTCCCATTTTGTGAAGCTCAACCACCTTTTGCTGCACATCATAGCTTTATTCCTTGGCCTTACCCACTGTTATGAATGACTAAGGGAATTTGGCCTATGTGTTACCTCATATTTATTCCCCTGTGAAATAGGAAGTCATGGTTGAACAATTTCCTGTTCCTAGTCACCCAGGTGTACTAAAAAAAGTAAATGTCAGTGGGAATATACTTCAAATATATTTTTCTCATATGAATTCATAGGGGTGCGAATAAATGTTGCACACCTATATTTAACAAAGATTTTTTTTGATAAACCTGTGTTGTGTTTGCAATTGTTTGATATCCATGAGAGCAGAGTATTTTTGTGATTTTTTTTTTTTAAACAAAAGATCAAAATTTTAAAAAATAAAGACAATTTCTCACAGCCTTCTTTGCTCATATTTACCAAGGGTGCCAATATTAGTGGAGGGCACTGTACAACTTACAATTCTGATGGTCATTTTGTGTACTTTGATTGGACGATGTGCAAGTAATGTATTTACTTCCAGTTTATATTCCAAAGATAAAGTAGATGCCAGAAATTAAACCTTATTCTGACATCATAAAAGTAAAAGAGAAAGGAAGGCGATCCATACTAGCCACAGGTAGCATACTTGATACTATCCTGCATAGTCCTGAGATCTCAGGCCTTCTGAGCATCTTGTACAATTCATCCACAGACAAATTCATGCTGCTCTAAAGATAAACCAGCAGCAACGTTTACAGGCACTCACTGCTTACCAGGTCCATCCAAGTACTGCGAGAGGGAGAAGCGGAGGCGGAGGATGATGGGCTCTGTTCGAATGACTTTCCATGCTGTTGCAACTTCTTCCTACAAACCACATATGTAACAGAATTACAATTACTCATAACACAACACCAGGAGTGCTTTTATTCATTTAAATACTGCAAAGGTCACAGTAGAATTACGCACATCCAGGAAGCTGATGTTGATATGAAGGTCGATATCCACGTCATCAATGGTGCCATATTCTCTGTTTGATGTAGGAAAATACAGAAATTGAAAGAATAGAAAGTGTCTGAGATTATTATTTACTTTAGATTATTAGATTGGTATCTTACTAGGAATAAATCAATGTTCATAAATACTGGGATTTGCAAATCCTTTGTAATGTATGTATACGGTCAATACTACTCCATGACATCATCAAAATCTCTTGTGGTTTAAAACAAGCATGAAGTAAAATTCGACTTGTACCATCTGTCAACTGTACCATTTGTCATTTCTCATAATTACAAGGCCTTTTTCTCAAAATAACAAGATGGTTTTTTTTTCGTAATAACAAGATGCTTTTCTGGAAAAAAAACAAACAAACAAACAACTAGATGCTTTTCTCATCATAATGAAATGCTTTTCTTGTAATAACGTGATGTTGTTTTGTAATAGCAAGATATTTTCTTGTAATAATATGATTTTTTTTTGTTACAGCAAGATGTTTTCTCATTGCAACATGTTTTCTCTTAATAACAAGATGTTTTAATATCTTGTTATAACAAGATGTTTTCTCGTAATAACAAGATTCTTTTCTCATAACAACAAGATGTTTTCTTGTAATAACACAAGGCTGTAATAACACAATGCAAGACGTTTTCTCGTAGTAATGTGATGGGGGGTTTTTTTCGTAATAACGTGATGTTTTTTTCATAATATCGAGATGTTTCCTCATTATAACAAGATGTTTTCATTTCTTGTTACAACAGAAATGAGATGCTTTCCTCGTAATAACGAGATGATGATAGGGAGTTTTTTTTTCTTGCATGGCATCACTGTGCTTCTATATTAGTAATTCCAGGCCAGCAAGTTGATAGCCTACTTACTAATTAGTAACGAATAACCTGCCAATTTGATATAATAGGCTATGAATTATTAAATGAAATTAAATAATAACCACTGTGTGTAAACTTTTTGTTGCCATTTTGTTGCTCAAGGACCCATCTTAAAATACCTGACTGATATGGCACTGTCCGTGTAAATGTCTTTCACGGCCTCGATGTCAGCGTCCAGTTGGGGATGGCGATACAGATCGGCTGCACAGCTCCCCTGTGTGATGAAAACAAACGTTCATTATAACACCATGGCTAAATTGTTGTACTTCCTAAATCTCTATTCCAGATATCACCATGCGCTGTAAAACGCTCACAGCTCTGAGGTCCCTAAATATTATTAAGTTGTAGGTTGTTTAAAGAATGCATTCTGGATCTTTTTATACATGTATGGAAAGCCTACACTCATAATTTATATTTTGTATTTGTCACACACAGGTGCATCTCTGGATTATAAATTGTTTATTCTAATATTTTGAGATGTATTCTACATGGAGCATGACTACAAACAAGGCTTTAGTCTCATGGGTCTTTCCAGGATCTAATAAACAAAATAATGTATACTCTACGGTAATTTTATGTAGTTTCACACAAGAAATAAGACATAAAAAAAACATTTAGTTAGAGAATTAATTAAACTAATTGAAACATCTGTGTTACAATAGTCATAGAGTCACGTCATTTGAATTCACTAGCACAAAGCCTTAAACTTCATTTTAAGCATTACTGATACTCTCTAAGACTCTCCCATCTGATGACAATTGCTAAAACAGAACAACGACTGGTTTTATAAATATCATATTCACACTTAAATGTTATCACTAATAAGCTGCCACTGTTCAGCCCTTGAGCAAGGCCCTTAACCTTCTCTGCTCCAGGGGCACCATATCATGGCTGACCCTGTGCTCTGACCCCGACTTCCTAACAAGCTGGGGTATGTGAAGAAAAGAAATTCAATGTGCTGGTAATGTCTATGTGACAAATAAAGGCTTCTTCTTCTTCTTCTTTTACAGTTCTGAGCGATGTTGTTTTTTTTTTTCCTTAGTGTTTTCCTAGTTCTAAAATTTTACATTCAGAATATTATCTGATATTGATTCTCTTTTCCTTGTGTATGATTACAGATTTTCCTTCAATTCATCCTCCCTGCCAGTATATCGACTTGGAGTATTAAAAAGCCTTTAATAAACACCAAGTCGAGTGCACACGTGTAACACAGCATGTTAACTCACAACGTTGAATCAGGTGTAATTGTAAATATTATACGTAATGATTTTCTCTTTCGCTTGCTTCAGTTGATTGCTGTTTACCTGAATTCCATAGAGGAACTGCTCGGGCTCGTTCTCTCCATCTGATTCCTCATCCGTCCAACACTGGCCTTTGACGTCCTGCATGAAGAGCATTCAGTTACGTTCGGGACACGTTAAAACGTCTTCACAAGTTAACCAACATTAGCAAGTCTCTCAATGATACATTTTTATTTAAATATGCTGAAGTGAAAAGTGAAAAGACAAGAAGCTATAACAACTAGAGAGGTGCTAAGCTGATCTGTGAGCTATACATGGCCAAACATGGTCAAACATTTGCGGACATCTGACCATCACACCCATATGCTGTTGTTCCCCAAACTGTTGCTACAAGACTGGAAGCACACAGTTGTATTGGGTGTATCTGTATGCTGTAGCATTACAATTTCCTTTCACTACAACTAAATGGCCTAAACATGTTCCAGCATGACAGTGCCCCTGTGCACAAAGTAAGCTCCCTAATGACATGGTCTTCCAAGGTTGGATGGAAGGACTTGAGTGGAACGCCAGCTACACTCCAGGCCTCCTCGCCCAGCATCAGTGCCTGACCTCACTAATGCTCTTGTTGCTGAATTTGCAAACCCTCACGGCCATGCTCCAAAACCTAGTGGGAAAGCCTTCCCAGAAGAGTGGAGGTTATTATAATAGCAAAGGGGGACTAAAGCTGGAATGAAAAGCTCACCAAACACATATGAGTGTTTTGATCAGGTGTCCACAAACTTTTGATCATACAGTGTATATTTCTTTCTTCAGGACAACATAGTCAATCTTACAACAAAGAGTACATATTTAACAACTAAACAATACACCCGGGCACATTTAAGTGCACAGTTCTGCACTTTAAACCTTGCGTGATTTGTACGAAACTGGTATACACACCTAACCTGCAGTCTAGGCACCATGTAGTGACACAAAATCGCTAAAGTGCGATTCTGTCTCTTATAAACACTACACAGAAGTGTGTCTGATTATATAAGCTATTCTGTTCAATGTACTAATGCATGACTCGATACTAAAAAGGAAAATTAATCCATATATTTGCATATTTGGGTTTTTAAAGGTTACCATGACGCTCGTCAGATTGGATGAATCCCTTGGACGAATTATCTGTCAGTATCTCTTGAGCCAGTAAAGTGATTTTGAGTCCTACTGTCATATCACAGACATTATAACAGAGGTCATACCTATGTGCACAAGTGAGTTCAAATCAGCAATGTAAGGCTGTTAATGAGCTGAGGAGCTAAATGAGAGCAGGGTAGTCAGAAAGCTGTAGCAGATTTTGTATACACACAACCACTGAAGGACAACCCCCTGACTAATTAAAGATGCATTCTTACCATTGGATCAGGTGCATTGGACTGTGGTGCAGCTCACTGCTTATTGTTTCCTGTGTAACTGTTGTTCCTACTGCTTTCAGGTCATCCTGCAACTCTTTTCGGGTGACTGTTTACTTCCTTATCATGAGTCTGAGAGTGCATTGTGAAATCAAGCATGGTACACCTATGTCACGGTTTACACCTGCGTATTATCAAGCCATTTGTACTGACAGGGATGTTTATGATCTTTGCTATGGCTCTGTAGGTTTTTTTTTTCCATTTAAGTGTTGTCCACTACTTGTGTTAAATCTTCCCAACCCGTGGCAGTGTCTTTTATAATAGCACATACTTTTATAATTTGCCCAAGAATTTTTTTTTTTGCAGAATTTATGTCTAGAATTGTTTTTTGCCTTTTTTATGTAACCTTTACATACATGTTTATACACATACTGAGCACTTTATTACGAACACTATACTATACTACTACTCCAAACAGTCTCAATTCTTCGTAGCATGGATTCCATAAGATGTTGGAAACATTCCTTTGAGATTCTGATCCATGTTGACATGAATGCATCACCTAATCCCTGAAGAATTTTCTGGTGGACTTCCATGCAGTGAATCTCCTGGTCTACCACATCCCAAAGGTGTTCTATTGGATTCAGATCCGGTGACTGGGAAGGCCACTGAAGAACATTGATTTCGTTGGCATGTTCATGAAACCAGTTTGAGATGACTTGTTGATTTGTGACATGGTGCGTTATCATGCTGGAGGTAGTCATTAGAAGATGGGTAAATTGTGTCTATGAAGGGATACACATGGTCGGCAACAATACTCAAAAGTGTGCCAAGAAAATATTCCCCACGTGATTACACTACCTCCACCAGCCTGGACTGTTGACACAAGGCAGGTTGTGTCCATGGACTCATGCTGTTCGTGCCAAATTCTGACAATCTATGTGCCTCAGCAAAAATAGAGATTCATCAGACCAGGCTATGATTTTCCAGTCTTCAGCTGTCCAGTTTTGGTGATCCTGTACCCACTTCAAGGTTCAATGTGTTGGGCATTCTGAGATAAGTGGATACCTGACTTACTTTCTCCCAGCTTGAACCAGTCTGGCCATTCTCCATTGACCTGTCTCATCAAAAAGGTATTTCCATCTGCAGAACTGCCACTTACTGGATATTTTTTGTATTTTGCACCATCTGAGAAAATTCTAGAAACTATAGAAATACTCAAACAAGCCCGTCTTGCACCAACAATCATGCCACGGACAAAAACAGCGAGATCATATTTTTTCCCCATTTTGATGTTTGATGTGAGCTTGCCCGTTTCTGCATGATTTTATGCATTGCATTGCTGCCACACAATTTGCTGATTAGGTAATTGCATGAAGGTGAACAAGTTTTCCTAATAAAGTGTTCGGTGAGTGTATGTACTGTATATATCTGTTGCATCATAGGATTTGAACTTGAATTTGATCTCCTTATGGACAATAGAACAAGCGCTTTTCTGATGTCCCACTCAGGAACCCGGGGTTTTTCGTGATTAACATGCCCTTCTCTTCAGCTTCTCTTCATACTTCACCTTGGATAAATCTCTCTGAGGCAATAAAGTCAAAATGGAAGTCAGAAAGCAGTAGTCAGCTTCGTACACACATGACCCCTGAGCAACCCCAAGCTTATTAAAGATTAAAGATGCAGTTTTACCATTGGATTAGTCATTTAGAAATGAAGCTTGGACAGGTTTGGACTGTTCTCATCCATTTCACATCAAACACCCCAAAGGCATGGAATAGTCATGGAGTCTGAAGCGCCGTGGCTTCTGTATGAAGAACTGCAGAGAGAGAAACATCGTAAAGCAAAAGAACGTAAAAATAGCAACAAATGACACCTCATTATTCTAAAGGGAAATGTATCAAGCTCAAATTGCAGATGAGTCAAAATGATGACAGCGCCTCGGCTTTCATTTCCCAATCAAGTTTTTGGGGCTGAACTTGTTTGTCTCTGTACTGTTTAATCACACCACTTTATAATCACTCTCTGTCTCTGTCTTTGCTTAATCATCGACTCCGCACCTTGCCGTGTATCTTAGCAACAGCCGTTTCTGGCTTGTGTAACTGTATCATGAATCATGGCAGAGTGTGTGGGTGAGAGGTGTGTGTGTGTGTATGTGTATGTGCACATGTGTGCATTCATGTTTCTGCACGTTTTAAATTAGTTTTGTGGGTTCCACTTTTCCATATTTTATCAATAATTAATTTATGGCTTAATAATTTTTTTTAAATAAGAAATAAAATAAGATTAAATCTTACAATGGGAAATACTCAACACAGGAAAAAAAAAACAGTACATAATATTGAATCAGTTGACAGAATAATGAAGATAATATCATTTTAAAAAAAATATATAGTTTAAAAAAACACCTGACTGAAAATCACATATTATATGTGAATTTGTGAACTTTATATATATACTCTCTCTATATATATATGTACATATATATAATCTTTAGAGTATATACCTTTTTAATATTTATTGCAAGATTGTTTATAATTTTTGGACTCTGGCCCAATATAATGTACATTGCATTATTATTAATTTTATGTTATATTATATTATTATGATGATGTATCAGTTATGTGTTATCAGTATTTATTACTTCTTCACAGTAGAATTATGTGGGTTATTTTGATTTATTCCAAAGGTAACATTGACATTATTAAAAAGAATAATTATATTATTATTTAATATTAAAAAGAAAGGCCCTATTACAGAGCTTTGAGTAATGCTATATTTGCTATGAGGACAATCTGTGGTTTAAATCACGGAGAAACTCAATGATCTCAAGCAAGACAAATCTGTTCTCTTCATTTGGCTGTTCACTTTTCCCATCAGACTTGTTTGAGCTGAATATTAATAATATAATATAATATTAAGCTTTCGGTGTACTCCTTCATACATTTCAACACAAATGCAAACAGGTTTGTGAGTTTTAACGGTGCTTAAATACGTATTCGAAAGTTATTAGTGAAAACAAGCGGTTATCTAAAGCTTTTCAAAATGCAAAACTCTTCTCCCTCTGCCTCGTCGTCTTTAGTGATCCCTCCGTCCTGTAGTGTTCATCTCCTTTTGAACCTTCTTAACTGACCCTCCATAAAAATGCCATCTAGAGCTGTTTTGAATTCATGAATATATCCAAGAATGAGCGGCTCTAACACATTTCCTATACAATGTTAGGATTCGTGTAAGCATACTGAATTTGCACAGATAATGATGCCATTCATTTCATTCATCTAATTCTGCAGGCAGCTGCCCTTCTGCCTCGTCCATGTCCTTGACACACCATCAACTATCCTCACATACCTCTGACAGGTTTGCATGACATACCTATACATACATCAGATCAGGGATGCTGGCAAGGCCGCCCCTCCCCCGTCTTTCTCTCCTCCTCTTTTATCCCTGTATCTCTTACCTTCACAAAATAAAGATGGAGGGACAAGCTCTTTGCAGTCCTTCTCCTTCGATGGACTTTCCTCCAGTGATGCCTCCTCCTCTCTTCTCTTGGAACAAGATCATGAAATGTCTGAGCAAAATTTAAAAATGAAGGTAGGTTAATGAGGAAGTCATCTCCATTTTCATTTGCTGTTGGAGTTTGATTTCCCCCTTCTTGGCTTGCTGCAAATGTGTGTGGGTGTGTGGGTGTGTGTGTGTGTGTGTGTGTGTTTATCTGTTGCAGATCTCTGCTCCTAGTGCTGGCGTATTCTTTGCCTGACAACACGGAGCAGGCTGAGCATGCGCAGCAGGAAACATCCGCCAGGATCATGTGATCTACAGCTGACTGCAGGCTGAGGGAAGAACAAGGGTAGAAAAGTGTCTCTCTCTCTCCACTGTCTCTCTCTCTCTATCTCTCTCTCTCCTCTCTCTCTCTCTCTCTCTCTCTCTCTCTCTCACTCTCCTACCCCCCTCCCCTCTCTCCCCCACCTCCCCTCTCACTCCCCTCTCCCCCCCCACCTCTCCCCCTTTCTCTCTCTCCCACGTCTCTCCCCCACTCTCTCTCTCTCTCCTCTCCCCACTCTCTCTCTCCTCTCTCTCTCTCTCCCCGCTTTCTCTCTCCCCCCTCCCCTCTCTCTCCCCTCATTCTCTCTCTCTCTTCTCTCTCCCCTCTTTCTCTCTCCCTCCTCTCTCTCTATCTCTCTCCCCCTTTCTCTCTCTCCTCTCTCTCTCCCCCCTCTCTCTCTATCTCTCCCCCTCTCTCTCCCTCTCCCTCCTCTCCCCCCCCCTCTCTGAGTGTGCCCTGTGATGATTTTTGTGATTTTTTTTTTTTAACAAAAGATCAAAAGGTTAAACAGTAAAGACAATTTTCCACAACCTTCTATGCTCACATTTACCAAGGGCGCCAATATTAGTGGAGGGCACTGTAGCTTAAAGTGTATGGTTTATAAAGGAAAATGACATGTGTGTCATGATGACACATACTTATATAGACACACACATTTAGATACATAGACATATAGAAAACAAGGTTTTCAGGGTTATACAGTATGACTTAATTGGGGCAGTTTAGACTAGCTACTGACATGCTTTGGTGAGATGGGAGAAAAACAGAGACCCCAGAGGAAACCCTCATTCGCATGGGAAGAACATGTGAAACTCCAGTACTAACCCAAGCTCGTGCTGAAAAAAAATGTAATGTGTGTCTATGTGTGTATTCTCATGAGTGTGCAGACTGGACAAGCACAAACATATAAATAAAGAGAGCTGAAAAAATCACTGGAGAATTTCAGTTAGTGTTGAACACATAACAGGCGAATGTTACTGCATAATATAATATACCATGTATGACACCGGTATGCATTCAGAGTTGAGGTTGTTTCAGCTTTGCATGCATGTCCAGTATAATATGGATTTCTTGATTTGAATTAAACTGTAGGAGCATCTGTGGCTTCTTCTGTTGTCTAACATTTTTTAAAATTTGGGTGGGGGGGGGGTTGTGATGGTTTTAGGTAAGTCAGGAGATTTATGTGAACACCCACAGGTCTTTATATATTGACATTATGATGAAAGATCTTCAGCAAACAGGACGATCTAATCTAACCCAAACAGTTAGCAACGAGTTTCCATTCGCAGAGAACATGCAGTGGGATTGACTTTTAGATTGTAATGCAGACTGACAGGCAGGGGTTTGCTCTGATAGTGTGGGCTGATTGGATTGCAGCGACAGTGAGAAGGCTCAGGTGAGAAGCACACAAGCTGACTAGAGGTAATGACTCCAGCTAAGGACGGGGCAGCATGGGCAGTGGGAGCAGCAGCAACAATGACACGGTCGCGGGAAGCAGGTGAGTAAATCCACATGCTTTTACCTGAGAAAAATCAAGCCTTGTGCAAAACACTGCTATATTATTTATAGCAGTATTATAGCAATAATACCTACAATAATACAATAACAGCTACAAAGATTGTAGAGTGTATGAGTGAATCTGAGCCTTTCGGCAGGAGGCCTTTATCTGCTTATGAGTAAGCTGGTTGAAATGTGGAATAAATCTGGAATACGTCTCACCTTACTTGAGTTTGATCTGACCTTTTTTCTTTTTTCTCTTTTAATAAACTGAAAGTTACACCCTTAATCTCACGAGTAAGGAGTGGTGATTGCTTGAATGATTCATGATTAAAAGGATGTTTATAGCCTTCAGTAGGTCTCACAAGTGAGCTGAATGATTAGTATAGTTTAAAAAAAAAAAGTGGGTACTTGTGTAGAAATGTATGATCACCTACACTATACATTTGGACTTTTAAAAAAAAAAAAAAAAAATTAAAATGGCTGCTCGTCCACAATTACACAATTGCAATGCTGAAGTTGAACACAAGAGGGCGCTTTTGTAGCATAAGTAAATTCAGGAAGTTTGCATGGATAAGGGAAACTGATTAATCAGTATGGAGTTAGACTACATGCTCAACTCTAAGAGAACCCGCTGTCCTGCACATTTTAATGTTTTAGTGCTCTGATTTAGCATTGCAACTAATGCGACTTGCACACAACAGTTAAATGATTTGCATTGATTTTGGACAATGCACTCACTCTAATGCATATCATAGAGGTTTGATGCATGCTATGAGTCACAATCTAGGTATTTTAAATGTTGCATGAAACAAAATTGATGAGTGCAGTGGAAAGCGTTAAGCACTGGTGCACATGATGCTGATGAGCTCCTGACATGTGCACGGAAGAATATCTTCAAGCTATGCATTTATAATAATAGTTGAGAACACTGAACTAATGTGCACAGCATCTCCTGCCGGACGCATGCTCTGCTCGTGCACGTCAACGTGCCCAGTTCTCGTCTTCTGATTGGCTATCCTGAAGAACCCTACTTCCTTCATTTTTGCGTCACATATCCTTCCGATAAAATGATGATGATTATTTATTTATTTTTTTAAAGAAATATAGTCGTTCAACGTTTTGTGTACCACGTTTAATAAAATGATACCGCTCTACAAATTAACGCGTAGTTGAATTGTATTAGTTATTTTTAATAGGTTTAAAACTGTAGACGTTACTACAGGGACCTATCCGCCCAGTTTGCGTAAGGAATACATCCGCGTAGTCTGGCGTTAAAGTAGTGCCGGTCAATTTATCAGATCACCTTGAGGACGCTGATGCTCGTGCGGCGTTTTGAAGCGCATCACTTGAACTGGAAGGTTATTTTTGGGGAAGGTAAGCTCTATTAGCACAAAGACTTTTACCATTACAATCTAATAAACCTATATGTATCTCCTGAAGTTATGTCAACTTGACTAATAAATGAACTAGCAAGCGTTTTGAAGAAATGGATGTAACGTTATTCGGATTTAGCGAGCATGCTGTGTTGGCAGAAGCCCAAATGGCTGTGTTAAATAAATAGTGAACTACTTAAGAGTGTACAAGCAGGTATCTGTAATACTCCACGAAGTGCGCTTGTATAGGAACTACGGGGATATTTGTGATTCAGCCCGTGATGCTACATTTCTGTAGGTTTAAAAGGCTAGCTGTACAATAGCTGGCAAATTTTTAAAGGTTTTTTTTTGTTTTTTATTAATTAAGTCGAACAGTTGTCAAGCTGAAATATTCACCCAGTTAGCTAGTGACTTTAAAATAAAGGCTAACCAGCTGGAATTAGGATACTATATCCAGGCTACGTGCTAGCATAAACTGACTAGCCAGAGTGCGCATGCGCATTATGAATGATGTGTCTGTCGTATTGCGCAGCTTCTTTTATTAATATTATTATTATTTAGTTTTCAGCATGTTAAGGTCATATTACTCATATGACCTTAATGCGGTCGGTGGGTAAATATTGCACTGCTTTTCTTTGGCTCGAGTCCCATAAGCCTGCTCCCTACTTAGGAGGAAAATGTGACGCAGAGTGAACGTGACTTTGAACACATCCGCAGCAATGCTGTGCAACAGGCAGGAAAAAAAGCTGTGTGTATCCGCATAAAAACATCCCAGAGATTAAAAGATAAACTCTTAAACACTAAATACACCAGAGACTGCTTTTTAAGGAGCTAAAGATCATGTTGTTGTCATCTTAAGGAAGATGTACCTGTTCTAATACACCTAATGATGTTTTGAACCGCATTGATTAGATGAGAAATCTAAGCATCTAAAATATATACACACAATATAAACTTTTTTTTTTAATAATAAATTATTTGGGATGATGAACTCTCCTTTTTTCATTTGAGGAATAAAACCATGGCTTTGTATATCTGAAACGATCTGATGCCACTCCTGTACTGACATCTTTATGGTGACTTTATTTTTTATATTCATTCCTTTTAAATGTGCGTTTTATTTATTTAATTTACACCCCCATTTTCTTCCAATTTGGTCACTTGCCAATTCCCGCCCACCAGCCAGCTCTGCCTTCAGTCAATGGCAGAAGGTAAGTCCAACACGTGCTTCCTCAGAGACACGTGAAGCCCGAGCGACTACCTCTTTTTCAAACTGTTGCCCAGAGGAAAGTTTTGCCTGGCCTCTTTTGCATATGTGAGCTCATTGACTATTAGTTTCACTCTGAATGAAAGAGGATAGTGACGCACTTCCTCCACCTGTAGACCAGGTTTGCTCTCTTGGCTCTCGGCCACAGCATCGTCTGGGTTGGCGCTCACGATCTTCTGACGACGACGCGAATGCTTTTCGGGAGCCCCTGCAGAGAAACGCATCGGTTCCTTCCCTAATGATGTGGTTTCTTGGGGTTAAATGCACACAAGATTAACCGTCAAGACTGAAGTGTATGCAGCGACACAGCTTCCTGTATGCTTCATTCTTCTTCCAACATGTGTGTACAGGTGGTGAAAGAGTACAAGAAAACCTGATGCATCTGTTATTATTATTATTATTATTATTATTATTATTATTAATAATAATAATAATAATAATAATAATATCATCTACCATCTCATATTGTTCTGGTTACCAGAGACGTCACTCTGTGAATCCTTGCCGTGTCAAATTCATCAATCATGTCCTGCCTCTCATTTGTGTATGGTTTTTGCCTTTTCTTAAGCATTAGTACTCCAAGCTGCTGTAGCTGTTTAAGGCAAAACATCGGTGTAATGATGGCTGTCAAGGTTTGTCTCGGGTTTATGTGTAAGGACTGTTTCGTATCAGTCGCTATACGGCAAAACTGTTGACTCTGATCAGATATATAATGCAGCAATCACTAATAGTTAGATGATAGGCTTTTGAAAAAGTGATTCTTCTCCCATTCTCTGAGCATAGAAATGAAACTTATCCTATCATATCTTATCTTATCTTTTATGCCTGTCGTGTTAAATACTTGGGAGCATAAAAGTTGAACCCTCAGGCCAGGATAAAAGGTATTGACACTACAACAGAGTTATGTGCCTGTTGGCAGGAAAGGTTGGATTCGGTAACCAAGCTCTTCTGGCTCTTTGCAACAAGAAGGGGGAAGCAGAAGTTTGTGTGGCACTCGGACAGTCAGCCAGACTTCATTTGCGAGCATTACTGCTTTCAGAAACATTTGCAAGAACAACTCATGTTCACAGTAAACACGTTAGGAATTAATTAATTTGAGGAATTAATGTCCTTTATAGCGAGGACAGGAAGAATGAGTCGTTTCTTGCGGAAATGTGCCGTGTATTTCTGCAGTGAGTCAAATCACATCTCCTGAAGCCACGCCAAAGAGCAGAGTGTTAATCATCAGGTTAAAACAGAGAACGCGTTGGCAGATCCTGAATAATTACAGGCTCGTGGTGAGGTGAGGGAAATTCCAGTCCACAGAGATAATTTAAGGATCCTTGATGAATGTTGGGGGAGGAAAAACACTATATGAAAAATAGATTTTTTTTTTTTTTTTTTTTTTTTGTAAATGGTCTGCCCTTATATAGTGCTTTTTAACCTTGGCGGTTCTACAAAGCACTTTACACTGTCTCATTCACACACTCCCACACCAGTGGTGGTAGAGCTGCCATGCAAAACGCTAGCCTGCCAACAGGAGCAACAAAGTGTCTTGCCCAAGGACACTTTGGCATGTGGAGTCATGTGGGTCGGGACTCGAACCCCCAACATCCCCTGATTCGATTAGTGGACGACGCACTCTACCACCAGAGCCACAGCCGCCCACTGTGTTATATTGATGATTTGTGTAAAACCCTGTTGGGATTGGATTCACCGATGTCATTATGATTTGTTTTTGGAAGGAGACGTTTGAAAAGAGTGTACGCTTCCTAAAGTTGCAAGCAAAAAGTGCAGAACCTCCTTTTCCCACAGAGCATCATGGAATTTTTACCTGGTGTGTCGGTTCAAATGAGGGTGTCGTTTATATTAACACGCAGTTCATGAGCAGGACGCACAGGAAGTCCTCTTGCGATGACGTGTCTATATGTCCACTCTAATGTAGAATGTCCCTTTGCTATTTTAGTGCCCGAGTCCGTAACCTGATCTGGTTGCGGTGGTCTTGCTCGGCTAATACCAAACCCGTTAACCTCTCCATTGACTCATGTTGGTCCAGAGCTTTAGGAAAGGCCTGATTGACTTAAGTAGTTCATCCGTTCTTAAGAGAAGAGGATTTCATGTTCAAGTCTTTGCAGAGCATGCAGAACCCGGGTTCATTCGGTTCAAACTCCCAGGCTACAGTGCTCTGGGTAGGGAAACTCCTCCACCAAAACCCGAACCATTCGGGAAGATTCTGCTGTCTAGGTGTGTCTGTAGCTCACTGAAAAACCGGGTGCTCTACAGGTACGTGGATTTATATTGACTTGACGAATCGAGGTCATTTTCACGCCCTTGTTGGTCTAGTGAGTAGCCAAGGTTGTTAAGGCATGGTGGAAGGAGACTAGATAAGGGCTTGAATGTGGAAGGTTATTGGAATAGTGTCTGAGTAGGTGTGTAAGCGGGTTAGTAGACATGCTGTAAAGTTCTGATAGGGTATGGCAGGTTTTTAAATAAATAAATCTCACATGATCGTGGCTGCCGGGTAATTCAGTAGTCATAGCCATATGCTGTTCACGTGCCACTCGGTGGTTTCTTAGCCTTGGTTTCCAGGAGACGTGCTCACTTCAGTGGTTTCAGGGTGGCAGACATGTCCACCATTTTTTTTTGTTTTGCAAATCAAACAACCGCACAGATGTAGAGCTGCTTTATTACCCTGCATGCTGCAAGTATGCATCACAACAGCCATCTTGTGGGATCCAACATGGGGGGAGAAAAAATGACAGGAGCGAGCAGTTTTTAAGTTCATGTGAACAGGAGTTGGCAGTCAGATGTGAAACTCCCAGGACGAAGAAAGGCCACGTTCTGTTCTCGGGTTAAATAAAAACAAACAAGGACATGTTGTGGTCAGGAGAAGGAAAGAGGAGATGGGGGGGGGGAGGGGCGTTCATGTGCACTGATCTGGTGCTCCATGTTTCATCTGCACTCTGTGGAAACTGCTCATAAGCATCATTTGTAATCTGATAAAAAATAATAATGCATTGGTATATGTTGATGTATTTAGTAGGTGGGTGGGGGTGGTTCTATAACGTGTATATTTTGTGCTACGTTTACAATGTCGAGCTGTTTCAGTCCACGAGCTGTGCTCCCAGATTATAACTAGGGATCGAGCCACTTTTAGTGCAAGCTGACAACCACAACTAGTTTCTGCTTCATCATCCTCGAAACTGATGTGACTAAGACACTATCTTATTGGCTGGTGCGCGTATTCGTTACCGTTCTGTTAACAGCTGAAATCTGGTGAACGTTTTCAAACAGACGACGGCATTAACACTGACGTAACCAAAGCGCTTGTACTCGAGTGTAGTCTTTAACAGCCAAAGTTGCCAGCGTTATGCAATGTTGGAAATAGCCGAGCGCTTCACTTGTGGCTAATTTGCATTCGAAGAGCTGCTGCAAGGCCACTTGAACTCTGACGCTGGTAATCTGATCTAATAAGGACTCGTGTGTTCAGTCAGACTGGCACAAAGTATTTGCGTTTTATATTTCTTTATTCCAACTGCAGAATGATTTTGGATGCATGCCTGCAACAGTCTGACATTGCATGGTGTGTGTAATCCAAAATTAATGTATGCTGATGCAAAAATGTGTTTGCAACAGGTGGCTATGGGATGAGCAGGTTGTGTGTCCAGACAAGGCTTTTGCAGTATATAACAATTTTATTGTCTGCATGATCTTACACTGCGAGGATGTCCAGTGATGTTTTCTTCAGTTATATACCATATAAATTGATAGGCCATTATATGTGCACGCTCACCATCCACTTTAATAGGAACACCTATACGAAGGCTCATTTATACAGTTATCCTTCTTCAGTCATGTTGCAGCATCAAACCTCAGAATGGGTGGAAAGAATGTGACTTTAACCATGGTATGGTTGTTGGTTTTTGCTTTGGTTTGCGTATTTCAGAAACTAAAGTTTACACAGAATGGTGTGAAAAGGGGGGAAAAAAACCCCATCCTGTGAGTGGAGGGTCTGCAGGCTGGAACACCTCACTGATGAGAGAGATCGGAGAAGAATGACCAGCCTGGTCTGAGCTGACAGGAAGTCTGTAGTAACTCAAATAATCACTCTTTACAACCATGGTGAGCAGAAAAGCATCTCGGAACACACCACAGTCTTATCATTCTGTGTAACTTGGCAAGAGCCGGCTACTTGGATGGGGATTGCTTTTTGTGGAGAGTGCTTGGACCCCACGGATCACTGTTCCAGCTATACGTGTGGTGTTTGTTTTTGTTTTTAAATTGTTTCTGATCAGTGTGTATGCAAAGATTCTGATTGTTAAAGTAATCCGATTCAAAGGTTTATAGGATTGTATTCTTCTTCTATTTACTGGATTATTAAACAGATTACGCACCTTGTTTGATCGGATAGAAATTGGCTTATTCCCTTTTAGGTAAATATCTATCTAAACCTGTCTCTCAGTATTCTGGTGATTCTGTCCACAGCAAGGGGGGGTTGATTTTCATCCCTGTCTGTATCTGTGGTTGGTCACGTAGTCTGTACGTGTGTTGAGATGTGAGATTCCTCACGTACAGCAGCTTACTGGCTCAGTCCCATCTCATCACGGTGGTCTGAGCTGCAGTGGAATAAACTGCGGATAACCACCGACTGTTTGCGATGAGTCAGAATGTTCTGGTAGTCAGACTGCAAGTAGAATAGTAAATGAGGCCTTTCTTGTAATAAATTGAGCTTTAATAGGTAAATCTGTGGGTGGGCAGACTCATGACAGGGCTGTCTTCAAACCCATCATGCTCTCGTTACATGGGACATTTTGTCGGCCATGTGACGTTCTACAAATTAGTTGTCTACGACTATATTGGCCGGGGGGGATTTTAACCGTTTGCTTAAAACTCCACCTGTCAGCTGTAATATTACACCCTCCCCTATGCTCCTTAAACCTAAAATAGTGGCGTGTGTGGCGTTCTTTTTTGTTTGTTTGTTTTTTTTTTAAATAAAGCTACCAGCTCTGGATGAAGAAAATCGTTTATTTCTAAATGGAAAAATCTCAATCGGAAAAATCAATATTGCCCAAGTGTAATTTAAGCCTTTTATTTACTATTATAAGTGACCTGTTGTATCAATTGTCTCTCTGATCACTAAAGAGATCAGAAGAGTGTAAGGTGTTACCTCATTGTAGTGTGTATGTTTTATCTAGGTCAAGTCATGCATTGTGGAAACAAATCTGGTATTCACGTGCAATATATTCGTTTTTGTGTACCTGGAGACATGACCGTGTAGGGTTATACTAGAGCTAATCTCCTGTTCTTCTGTTGGACTGGATTAGCTCGCAACATGATTGCATCCACGGGAAAGGTTTTCTGGTTTTATTGCTGTTCGAGTATTCTCACTGCTCTCCTTTCCATCAGTCCAGTACCATGTATCGTATGACAGGCTGAAAGGACTTGCTCTTCACCACTCGTCGTCTCCTTGTGCAACACTGGACTCCTCAAAAGACAAAGACACACACTGTAGCACTGTAGGCAGGCATGGAAATTTCCAGCAAGTTTGGACGGACGCTTCGATCTCTGAAGTACAGGGCACGACGTTCATGCTCATGCCCTGGACGTTTGTGTTGAGCGTGCTTTGTCTCATCCCATAGCAGTTATGCTACCATAAAGCTGTTTGGTTCTGTAAAGTGCCGTTTTCATTCGATTTGCTTGTTTAAACACTTCAGTTGGTCCATGTGTTTTAAATAAACTGAGCGAAATACAGTAGAGGGAAATATAAAAAAGCTTATAAAACTCCTCCTGCTATTTAAACACTTCACAGACTGAAAAGGAACGACTCCGATAACGTCTTTTGTATGCGAGGAGGGAAGACCACAGTTCTGAAATGCTAGCTGTATTCTTCATGCTTTTTGTTAAGGGCCAGAGACATTATCAGGAGAATATAAAGACTGTAGCTACATAACGTCTCCCATCGCAGGGATTTAAATACTCTTTTATTTTCCATAGTCATCATGGGAGTGAAAATGTTTAGTCAGTGTACCCTGTCTCTTAACCTCTACTGTAGGATATTGGCTTGCCCTATTGATTTTGTTCTATTAATAGCCATGTTGGTGCAGGAGATATGCCACTGAGGTATAATTATATCATCCTCCAAGCAAAAGCCTGTCTCTTGAGTAGAACATGGCAATGTCTAAGAACTAATACTCTGAGGTTTGGCAGAATAATACTAATAATTTTTGGTTGCGTTGCAAACATGGAAATGTGTGATACTTCCTGTCTCTCTAAACTGGCACCTTTTTTTAATATTTCAAAAAAAAAAAGATTGCTCCACATCTTCCGGCAGTTACTAAAGCACAACGGGTTTTCTGTAAGTGATGGTAGAATGTAGAGCGCATTACATGAGGGTTTGCACGTACAAGTTTAAATTTTGCAATTCTGCAGCAAGATGACGAAATGTAAAGGTCTTGTAAGAGTTGTGAGACTGAGAATGAGGGATTGTAATTAATTACAATGAAAGGATTTTAATTACCATTTTGGGTGTAGTGAAAATGCAAGTACACGTTGTTGAAAGGTTTATCAAGATTTAAGCATCAAATATTTATTAAAACTTACTTGAGCCATTATACTCTCAACTTTGTAATCTGAGTGAAGTGTTCTACTTTTGGGAATTTTACATGACGATTGATTTCATACAGTAGATGCATCACATGAAGTTAAAAAGCTGTGTGTTATACAGGGTGAATTTGATGTGATTGGTTGATCCCATCTAGAGGTCAGCCGATTAATCGGCACTGATAACCGATTGCCGGAGCTGTCTGTTATCTGCAAAAATCCACACGATTGGTTTTTCCCGGTTGCGTCTGTTGTGGGTGCGGCTGAGAAGGGTCCGCTGTAATTGCACGGTACGAGAGCGGCCTCTAGAGGTGACATCGCTGACAAATTTTGTTATTTTAAGTGTTTTTCATTCATTTTGGAGATATGAATTTTTATTGAGTCTTACACATCCAAACAATCTTTAATTTACTTTATTCATAGTTGATACATATTAATATTTAATTTTAAAAAGGTATAGTACATGTTCATGGTACAGTCAGTACTGTTTATTTTTGTAATAAAGTTCAGTGATATTTTACTTTGTGTATCGTTTTCATTCAGTATCAGTTGATTAATATGTACCGCCCAAATTAGTTATTGATATCGGTCGACCTCTAATACTTCTAATCTCTAAAACTGAGGAGGAGGAAACAATAGATGGTTGTTTTAGCAGAAATTTACTTGCTTTTCTGAATTGTTTTGCTGCTTTGCGTACATGCAGCATTTTCTGGGTTTGATTCTTAGTAAATGCAAGACATAAAGGAATACATTTAATAAAGACCTGTCTCAAACGAGGCGCTGTTTAAGTACAAGGTATTTTGGTAATAAGCTGCAGGGCTGCGTTTATCAACAGGTCACAATTTAATTGTTGGGGTCGCTGCCAGCTGGCAAACAAGCCTCGCTGTTGGAATTAAAAAATCAAATTGCCAGCTTTTGAATGTCCTCTGTATAAAACATTGGGAAAATGAGAGATTTCTTGATTAATTCCATTTCCCCATGCCTGAAACACAATGGAACTAAATGATGGCTCCTTTCGCGTTTCTAAAAACGCATGAAGCTGTATACTGACTGTACATGTAGTCTAAATTAGGCATGGAGAATAGAATTTTAATCCGAATTTCTAACGTTTCTTGTGTAGCAGTTTGGCTGAAATTCACCCTAGTTCAACTAATGTCCGAATTAAATGAATAATGCCAGTTCAGTGCTCAGTGAACAAGACGAATCTGTGTGATCTGCGGTCTTTGATTTCATGTGTCTGTTCTCAAAAATAATATATTTACTGCATACAATTATATCTCTAGTCCTGTTGCATATTTACAATTTATGGGTATTAGAGATTTGTAGAGGCTATATTATTATCCGCATGTTGCTCACTGAATCACCTTTGGACCAAACCTCATTCTTGTTGTCGTGTATCTCTATATCTCTATGTATTTATCTCAAGGACATCACCAGGCAACTCTGCTCTCACCATGTCACACACCAAGATTCCAGACTTGGGCTCTGCCTTCATCCAGACTCAGCAGCTGAACGCCGCCATGGCCGACACCTTCCTGGAGCACATGTGCCTGCTAGACATCGACTCCGAGCCCACCACTGCCCGTAACACCGGCATCATCTGCACCATCGGTCTGTTGTCTTGCACTACCCACATCACTGTTTTGTTTTTTTTTGTTTTTTTTTTTTATTCATGTTGCACATTTATTGGAGGGTTTTAAATGCTCAATCTTGATTTGTCAACAGGTGTTGATAAAATTTTTTGTAACGCCAGCTTGAATAGTAGTGCTAGCTGTTTCCATAACAGAATTTTTTGTATTTTTTGTAAATTCCTTATATTAAAAAAAAACTATAGGCTAATGGAGATCAGCTACATAGAAGTATATCAAGTTGATGCTCTGACATTGGGTTCTGTGCTTTTTATATATGAGGTATATGTATGTGTTGTTGCAGGGCCAGCCTCCCGCTCAGTGGACATGCTGAAAGAGATGATCAAGTCAGGAATGAACATTGCTCGCATGAACTTCTCCCACGGTTCGCACGAGGTTCGGGCTTCTCTTTCGACCTTGGTTCTGATTTCCCCTTATCATCTGCGTGATGCCACAGAATTTTCTAGTACTTAGACGGCGACTGAAACAGCTCTACTGTGCTTGGGCTCAAAGGTCGTAGACGGCCACGGTGTCATTCACGTGATCGTGATAGATGTCAAGGTCATGGTGGCTTCTATACTTGAGAGTGCTGCTACTATAAATAACTCATCAGGCTCGCTGAGCCAAGCCTTATCTCAGTCAAACAAAAACCTGCACTGTTTATGTGTAAAGAGTGAGGCTGTCCTATAGTGGTGGTCTCAACAAGCTTTTTCTGTCCAGAACTAGTCAAATCTCGCGCTTTTAAAAACAACTAGAAATTGATGCGGTCCGTTTTCTTCAGTTGGACTTGCGATGTCAGTTGACACAGTTAATATCTTATTTCACTTAATTTAGTGTCTGCTGAAATGATTTCCTCTCCAGATATTCTGTAGCTTTCCTACAGCTAAACATACTTCCTATCTGAAAATGGCAGAATAGCTGTCGGCGTGGCACAAAAGTACGTGATGCTGAGATCGTCTTGACCATCGTGTCAGATTCAAACTCCTCTCTGGCACTAATGGATCTAATTCAGGTTCACCTTCTTTTGATGATGATGGTGATCTCATAGATCAAAAGCCCTGTCCTGACATCTGGATAGCATTTTTGTTGTCCTATCGCATCACTAAGTGACGTCAAGCACGGTTTACACGACATCCAATCAGGTGGCGGGTTGGGGAGCGAAAAACAATCATGAAGGACAAAACGCCAGTGGAAAATACAGTGCTGTGAAAAAGTATTTGCCTGATTTCCTCTGTTTTTGTGTGCATCTCATACTAAATTGTTTCAGAAATTTAAAACAAAATCTAAGATAAAATGCAGGCAATTTTAGTAAACACACACTTTTTTTTTTTTTGCATATATATATATATATATGTGTGTGTGTGTGTGTGTGTGTGTGTAAAAAAAATTATATATAATTTTTTTTTTAAATGATTATTTAATGAAGCAATAAAAGTTATCCAATACCCACTGGGCCTGTGTGAAAATGTATTTGCCCCTATAGTTATTAATTCCCCAAATCTATGAACTTGCATTAATAAATGGGGTTCAGCTGGACTAGACACAACCAGGCCTGATTACTGCAAACCCTGTTCAATCAAATCAACACTTAAATATAACTTTTTCCAACAGTATGAATTTGGTTAAAAGCCATGCTCCCAAATCTAGTGGAAAGCCTTTTCTGGAAGAATCTTTTAATAGCGTATTAGATGTATAGTATTTTGCTGTGCTAAGCTATTGGTGTATACATCTTATAATATATTAAAACAACCAGATGATGTTTATGATTCTGCATCAATTGGAGCTTTTCCTGCTGAACTCGCACAGATATCTCTGATAACTGAACTGCTTATAGAACAGAATAAAAATGTATTTTCAAAACCAATATTGCAGCATATTTAGCAGTTCTGATGCTTGACTGTGTACCCAGTTTTCCTTCTCTAAAATATAGTCTGTACTAGTTTATGCTCATTATTTATCAGTTTGGTGTTGTCCGTTGTAGACTCAGTGTTATGATGTAGTTAAGGGGTGTGTGTGTGTGTGTGTGTGTGTGTGTGTGTGTGTTATAGTATCACCGTGAGACCATAAATAATGTTCGTGAGGCTTGTGAGAGCTTTGAACCTGGCAGCATCCACTACCGACCTGTAGCCATCGCCCTGGATACCAAGGGCCCAGAGATCAGAACTGGACTCATCAAAGGGGTGCGTGCATTACACTTTGCTTTACAGAAAGCTAGATGGGGGGCTGTTATGCTCATTGCTAATTTATTATGAATAATAGTAAAGTTCTCTTCTCTCTTTGCATGTTTGTGACAGAGTGGCACCGCTGAGGTGGAGCTGAAGAAGGGTAACCAGATCAAGGTGGTAATAGATGATGCCTACATGGAGAACTGTGGTGAGGACATCCTTTGGTTGGACTACAAGAACATCACTAAGGTGGTAGAGGTGGGCAGCAAGGTCTACATCGACGATGGGCTCATTTCTCTCCAAGTCCTAGAGATTGGTGAGCATATTTAAAATCCTAAGATAAATAAAATGGTGGACAATAAGGAGTACATGAGTATATAAAGGAACAGCCACACCTTTATGATCTCTATGGTTTGTCAGCGTTGCAGAATTTGGTCTTAATTCCTCTAACTCCTTTCTAACCAGGCTCGGACTACCTGGTGTGTGAGATTGAGAACGGCGGTATGCTGGGAAGCAAGAAGGGAGTCAACCTGCCCGGGGCAGCCGTGGATCTGCCCGCCGTGTCTGAGAAGGACATTAACGACCTGCAATTTGGCGTGGATATGGGAGTCGACATGGTCTTCGCCTCATTCATCCGCAAAGC
Source organism: Ictalurus furcatus (assembly GCF_023375685.1). Taxonomy (NCBI): domain Eukaryota; kingdom Metazoa; phylum Chordata; class Actinopteri; order Siluriformes; family Ictaluridae; genus Ictalurus; species Ictalurus furcatus. The sequence continues at coordinate 4,373,046 of NC_071258.1, forward strand.
AGCTGATGTCCATGAGGTCAGGAAGGTGCTGGGAGAGAAGGGCAAGAACATCAAGATCATCAGCAAGCTGGAGAACCATGAAGGAGTTCGTAGGTGAGTGATAAAAGGGTGGTCACAGGCGCCATCCATAGGGCTTGACCGATCGATCGGTTTCACCGCTTAATCAGCACCAGTTGCTGGAACTATCGGTTATCTGCAAAAATCCACAACGATAGCTTTTTTTTGTTTGTTTGGGCTTTTTTTTTTTGTTTGTTTTTCCTCCAGCGGCTATGAAGGGTCTGCTGTCCTCATACAGTATGAGAGTGACCTCTAGAGGCAAGATAAAAACTATCGCTGACAAATTTTGTTCTGTTATTTGAAGTGTTATTTATTTTTATTTTTTTATTTCATTTTGTATCTCTCTCTATTTTTGTTATTTGGAGTTTTGCACATCCAAACTGAACCAAAATGTATCTTTTTATTTACTTGAATATTTATTAGTAGTTAAATAGATAAGTATTAAACATTATTTCACTTGAAATACAATATGCTTTCATGGTACAGTCAGTACTGTTTATTTTTTGTAATAAAGTTCAGCAGTATTTTACTTTTGAGTCTTATTTCTTCATTCGCCGTCAATTTTAAAAACGGTTGATTTTAATCGGTTATCGGCAGGTACCGCCCAACTTGGTTATCAGTATCGGTAAAATCCACTATCGGTTGACCTCTAGTCTTGTACTAGATAGTTATCCATAAATAAATCGTGCTTGCTTGCAGGTTTGATGAGATAATGGAGGCCAGTGATGGCATCATGGTTGCCCGTGGTGACCTGGGTATCGAGATCCCCACAGAGAAGGTCTTCCTCGCCCAGAAGATGATGATTGGACGCTGCAATAGAGCTGGCAAGCCAATCACTTGTGCCACACAGGTTAGAGTTTAATTGTTTTCAATTTTTGTCACCTAAAGCGCGCGCGTGTGTGTGTGTGTGTGTGTGTGTGTGTGTGTGTGTTTCAGAGCTATTCAGGTCCTGTGTATCTTGTTTCATCTGTGCGGTCAAGATGTTTTTCTTTCTTTCTTAACTTAAACATAACATGAATCATTTTATAACCTTTTCTCCCCCATCTTTTGTTTCCAGATGTTGGAGAGCATGATCAAAAAGCCCCGTCCCACACGTGCCGAGGGCAGCGACGTGGCTAACGCTGTTCTGGATGGAGCCGACTGCATCATGTTGAGTGGAGAGACGGCAAAGGGAGACTACCCTCTGGAAGCAGTGCGCACACAGCACATGGTATATGCGCCCCCTACTGACGCACTTCACTAAACAAAAGCACTTTTTTTAAATTATATATTTTTATTAATATTGTTTACATTTTGATTTTTATTGACATGATATTCATTGTTACAGTAGGGTCAGAATCCAAAGAAAGCTTAAGAACCATACTGGCAGCTGATAAATGATTTTGGGTTATGAGTAGCAGAATGGCTTTACTATCTTCGCTCCTAACATTGTTGCACGCTGCCAGAATTCCTTTGGCGTGTTCAGCATTTTCTGCTTTCTATTGTTTGCTCAGTGCCGCGCACTCTCAGAATGCTGAGTCACCCACGCAGTCCAAAGGGAGCGTGATGCGCATGCCGAGCCTTCGTAAGCCTCGAACACCCTTCCAACTGGCCGTATAATCAGGCTTACAGCATTATTAACGTTAATCTCCAACACCGTTGTGTTATTTGGGATCGTTTTAAAAGCATGGCCGTTTAAATGTTTCTCATGGTGTTTGTCTTCTACATTCTAGGCTTCTATATTTCTTTTCTTCTCCCCCCTGCCCCTCTTTTCCTAACTTTGCTTGAATGTATTTAAAGGTGTAGTGCAACCAAAATTATACCAGAAGTGAGCAGTAGTCCTTGGGGTTGATGAGCTTTTTAATTTATTTGCTCTTTAGCACTGTTTTGGTCAAACTATACCTTTTAAAGCTCTAGTCATGAACAGTGGACTTAACCCTGTGTTTGCTTCTCATTAAAAGACTTCTAACTGGCTGCTCTCTTTCTGCAAGACGTGCATGTTGCACCTCCATTCAGCAAAAATAACCCAATAATATATTTATTTTTTGTATTATTTTTTTTAAGTTCTGAATCTCAATCAGCTTTGCTTATGTTTGTGGTCCACTATGATTTTAGATTTTAGTAAGGAATTTACCAAAATCTGATTGATTTATAAACCATGATTGTCGTGAAAATAATTCTTGCATGACTGACTAAAGCTACGTGAATCTGGGATAAATTTTAACGTAGCCATTTTTTTTTGTTTTTCTCCTCCTGACTCTTATACCGTCTGTGATCTGTATTCTGTAATCTAACACTCGCACTAATTCTTTCCTTTTGTGTCTTCTTTGCTACATTCTCTCTTGTTGTACGTCTCCCTTTGCTTTTCTTCTTTGCCTGCCCTGTCTGTTTCTTTGTCTCCACTCATCTGTGTTTGCTACCTGCTTGTTATTTCTCTCTCTACCCTTTTCCTCAATGCCTCTGCCTCATGTGCTTGCTGCACGGTCGAGTCAGATCGCTCGTGAGGCCGAGGCGGCCATGTTCCATCGGCAGGTGTTCGAGGACCTGCGCCGCTGCACAGCCTACTCTACTGAGCCAGCTGAGGCCATCGCCATTGGCGCCGTGGAGGCTTCATTTAAAATCCTCGCCTCCGCTTTCATAGTGCTCACTGGCTCCGGCAGGTAGGCAGGAGGTTCAGATCTGAAGCGAAACCACAGCCAGGAAGTATAGAGCAGGGACAGACGAGGGAGCACGAGCGAGGTGGGGAGAGGGAGAGACGCAAATGTTACAGCGGTTTTCAAATTATTAGTTGGCTGGTTTGCCGAAAGCCATGATGTTTCTTAAAAGGAAAAAAAGCTAGTGTAAACATTTCGCCCGTCTCTCTCGCTCTCTTTCTCACTCGAGCGGTGCGAGTGCTATTGGTGGCGTGACTGATTTCATTATAACCCCTTCCCTTTCCCACTCCACCTCCCTCCACTGGGTGGCACTGTCTCCTTTCCCTCACACACACTCAGATTGCCAGAGAGGCAGAAGCAGCCATGTTCCACCGCCAGCTGTTTGAGGAGCTGAGGCGCTCCACGAAACTAAGCCACGACCCCTCAGAGGCCGTAGCCATCGGGGCCGTTGAAGCCTCCTTCAAATGCTGTGCCAGTGCTATAATTGTTCTCACCAAGACCGGCAGGTAAGAGGTGACGGCTAGGGCAAGAAGGGAGGAAGCAGGTGCCGTGAAGCCTAAGTATTCTGTCTGCTCATATTACACTGGCTGGGTAGCTGTTTTTTAATTTTGTTAATTAATTAATCTTTGGAATGAAAAGCTTAAAGCAAAAACTAGTGCAGTCAGTTGCATAGGAATACTGCACAATGTTGATTTGTATATTTATTTTTTCCCCTCTTTGTGACTTACCATTAGAAAAACAAAATGAAAATACTAAACAAGAACCATAAACGGTATTTAATCGTCCTGAGAGCGGAGCAGAAAGTGAGGGAGCCTGCACGAGTTGAGCATGCTTGAGATTGGGGGAAGAGGGGAATTAATCTGTATTATTCATGTCAATAGGCTTATCTAACATTTCATCAGGACGATAAAATCATTATATCGCACAAGCCTATCGCAAATCACTTCTCCGTTATGTATTTGAAACGATACGATGGTTAAAGCTTTAGAAACACTTTGCACCTTTTAAAGCTTAGTGTATGTCGGTGGTTTTAAGGAATACACCAAAGTCAGGTGATGGTCCAAGTATTTAAAAAATCAGGCTCCTGGAATATGTTGTAGAGATTCACTTTGTTCTAGTGACGGAAATACATCCTTAGTAAAGCAGGTTTACCACCTGCATGTCCAGGTAATCTAGTCGAGTGTTTCTGCTACCCAGGACCGGGACTGTGTTAGTCATGCGTGTGTTGGCTCTCTGTGAAATGTATAGAAGGCTTCAGGGGGAAATTATACATTCACTAGACAATTATTAATCTTTCTTCCTTTGTCCTACCCTTGAATGTCTGAGTAATAAACTATGGCTGTGAATAGGGCTGGGCAGTATGGCAATATTCATGTCACAATGTGCTTTTCTGAGTATTACAAATTGTAGTTTTTTTTGTTTTGTTTTGTTTTTTAATATATATATATATATATATATATATATATATATATATATATATATATATATATATATATATATATATAAATAAATAAACTTTCTGACAATGTCAAGTGATTCGATGGTTTTGCCGTATTGCCCAACTCTGGCTGGAAAATGGAGGAGTACACAGTACTGTTTAGACTAGGAGGATTTCTGCTTTGTGTCAACAAACGTTTTATGAAAGTTCATTCACTTGCCCTAGGTAGGTGTGCGTGTACACTGACAGTAGTTCAGGCTATAAATTAAACCACAGGTTTTTAAACTTTTTTCATTCACCATTACATTATTACTGATGGGCACCACTGTCACTTACATCATAGCCGTCATAGTATTTTCTGTTCATTCCCAGGTCTGCTCATCTGCTTTCCCGCTACCGCCCCCGAGCCCCCATCATTGCAGTGACACGTAACGGGCAGACTGCTCGCCAGGCACATTTGTACCGTGGTATCTTCCCCGTGTTCTACAACAAACCTGCTCACGACGTCTGGGCCGAGGACGTCGATCTCCGAGTCAACTTTGCCATGGATGTCGGTAAGAGGACACTAGAAGACTCTTTGGCTATTTGAAGCCCCTCTTCATTGTTCGATGCACCAAAAGTCTTTTGGTGACTGATTCAACTCCTTAGGATTAATACTAGCTGCACTGAAGAGAGAAAAATTCCTCGGATCAGTCGTATGGGCCGGTTTTTGTTTGTCCCCAGATTCTATTCGTACAATGATGTTTTACCTCCTGCGAGGCGTTCAGTGGCACTCGTCTTGGTTTATAGAAGAAGAAATAAATGCTTTATTCGGGACCAAGACCCGAACGAGGAAACATTTTTGGAAAAGAAGTCACCGATTTATTCATGCACATGTGTATCTACGGGCCCAATATTAGTCTCGCTAAAAAGTAGTCACGGATTTAGCTTTCCTGCGGCTTTAGCAGTCAAATCAGAAGCCGGTCATTCGAATAAGAAGCTCTTAACATTTCCAATCTCTTCAGTGACTGACTTTGTTGTGCAACGAAGCATTTGAGAAATCCAGGTTATTCACATCTAGAGGAATTGGAGAAATGATCCTTTAATGAGTAAACCAGAGGCGACTGGGGCAAGGAAAAACTCCCTGAATCGATATGAAGAAACCTTGAGAGGAACCAGACTCGAGAGCTTCCTTCCTGTTTGAACTATAAGTTTGAAGACTGTTTCATTGCTGGGTTTTTTCCTCGCCCTCCCTCTCTAACCTTTTTCCACTGTGTGTTATTTAGGCAAGGCTCGAGGATTCTTCACGCCCGGCGACGTCGTCATCGTGCTTACCGGCTGGCGTCCAGGCTCCGGTTACACCAACACCATGCGCGTGGTGCCAGTGCAGTAGATATCCCATCCTCTTCATTTCAGCCATTCTAACCTTTCTCCTGCTCCTTTATCATTCAAGCACTTCTAGCAGACTGGAATTAGCGTTAGCAAGGTCGGTCCCTCGGCTGGGCTTTACCTGTAAAGGGCCAGTTTTGACAACGTCTTGTCTAATCCCAGTCACACATTCTTGTTTATTATCTGCTATTTTTTTCGTTCACAAACGGCAATGTATTTATTCCTTACCCGAGTTAGGCGGCTGTCCGTCAGAGCGCTGAGTAATGGAGGTCAGACCTACTGTACTCCTCATGCAATCAGTATTCTTCTAGAACATTCCTATTGACCGTAGAAACAACAGTGATGTGCTGAAACAAAAAAGGGTACACTAGCAGCTCTGGCTTCTCAATTTTCCTTCAACATGACCAAGCGCACAGGAATGTATTTGCAAGTGTGGTTTTGTCTCTGTGTTAATCTGTTTGGAATTTTTTTTTTTCTTTTTTTTCCCCATGCACTGCACTCCAACAGCTACTGTATGCAATGTTGCATCCTGTATTATACTTGATAGAGATTTTTGGGTGTTGGGGAAACCAGCGCCTCATAATAAAAAATAAATAAATAAATATAAATATATATAATTTCTCCTAATCTGAGAAACATTGTCAGATGCTGTTATTAGTGTTATTCTGTTCATTTAGTTGTGCTTCAAAAAGAATTAAAAAGGAGAGAAACGATAGTTAGCAACGATTCCATCACGCTTCTTCCTCGTCTCTCCTCTCGCGTGTGCGTTTCAAACTCGCGACGACTATGTGCAGGTCTCGTATCCACTCCCTTCTCTGACTGACACTAGGATTTCAACTATATGTATTGTGTGATCTCAACCTTACTCTGTTGTATTGTCAGACTGGAGCAATTGATTAAAGAGAAGAGCACCTGTCATGACTCTGGTCTTCTTACACTTCAATTATGTTCTTTTAATATTTAAACACATTCATATGGTCAAGTATTAAAATGCAGCATAAGACTCTGGACTGTGTGTTGTATGATATGTGGCAACTTAGAAGAAACGTATAGTTCTGAAAATCGTAACTACATGTCGGGATGCATGAAACCACCCGAACATCCCAAGTGTTTTGCTATTTTTAAATAAGGAATCAATTTTTATGAAAAATAAGCAAAAGGCACACACGTCTATGTTGTATTTTATTGATGTGATGTAAACTGGTGGCACGCCACTAGAATGAAGAGTATGAAGGTTACTGGTGGTCTTGGCTGTACACCACTCCGACTTGCTTCCTGCATTCATCCATTATCTCAGCCAGCAGAGCTGAGTCAGCGTGTGACATCCGGGAACTCTCCTTCAGTCCTGTGGGGGAGAAAAGAAAATGTATCCAGAATAAAGGAAAGGCCACATTTGGGTTACTCCTATACACTCGCATGTGTACCACTACTGGTTTTAAGTCCATGTTCTAAAAACTTAAAATATTCAGAAATGAGAGAATCTAAAGTGAATTATTTTACTCAAAGGCTTAACCCGTGAGCTTTTCTAGGCTTGTGGTCACATGTACGTGTTTTATAACTGATATTCCCACTGCTTGTGTATTTTATCTAAAGCTTTAGCTGTTGTAGCCTTAAATAATGTCCCACTAGGACATGAAGGTGCATACTGGTATTATTACATATGCAAATCAAGTCTTCTGTCCTTATTTAACTGATTCTGTATGTTTTTTTTTAGTTTGTTTTTATTTAAGATGGTGACTAAATTGATATGACTCCAGGTATTATAAACAACTATATATAAAATATACACTGATCAGCCATAACATTAAATCCACTGACAGGTGAAGTGAGAAACATTTGATTATATGATTACAATGGCACCTGTCAGGGGGTGGGGATATACAATATTGGGGAGCAAGTGAACAATCAGTTCTCGAAGTCGATGTGTTGGAAGTAGGCAAAATGGGCAAGTGTAAGGATCTGAGTGACGGTGACTCAAATTGTGATTGCCAGATGACCATGTCAGAGCATCTCCAAAACAGCAGGTCTTGTGGGGTGTTCCCGGTATGCAGTGATTGGTACCCAAGTTACGACCTGCGGTCATCTGCGGAATTGCATGCCGTATATTGTTTGCCTTTTTCCTGTTCCCTCGTCCGCTCTGTCTTCCGTGTGTGTGCTGTACAGGATTTCCGGTGACCCATGAGGAATGGGAGAAGATGATTGGCTGATGCGACAGCGTGTCCCTATAAAAGGGCCACGTTACCGCTAGTCAGGTTGCTCATTCCAGCGTTATCTTTGTGGTGTGCAGAGCTCCATGGATTTCTCCTGACGTCGGCAGATCGGATTTTAGTTGCCTAACAAACGCTTGTTTGATTGTTATTCCTGGTTCTGGTAAAAGATGTTTGGAGTGTGCAGGTGACTTGCCATTTATTGTGAATGATTGATTGTGCTAGGAAGTTAGGGAAGTTCTTTTGTCTTTTTATTTCTATTATGTTGGGTTAAATTTAGTGTGTGTGTGTGTGTATGTATGTATGTATGTATATATATATATATATATATATATATATATATATATATATATATATATATATATAAATATAAATATATATTCCTAGCTGCGGTTTTGTTATTTTGGCCGTTGGCCACTCTGAAGTCAAGGCCCCAGTAACCATTACCTGTTCAATAAATACAATGGTTATATTTATAGTGTCTGTCTTGGATCTGGCGACGGGAGCTGAAATCCATTCCTAAAAACACCAAAACCCTTACTGCAATCTCGACCCCTAGATGAGACCGTAATAACCTACCAACAGCGGTCCAAGGGCGCCCAAGGCTCGTTGATGCACGTGGGGAGCGAAGGCTAGCCTGTCTGGTCCATCTTCCGATCCTACAGAAGAGCTACTGTAGCACAAACTGCTGAAAAAGTTAATGCTGGTTATGATGGAAAGGTGTTAGGACACGGTGCAGTGCAGCTTGTCGCGTATGGGGCTGCGTAGCCGAGGACCGGATAGCGGAAAGCCCCTACAAATGGGTACGTGAGAATCAGAACTGCACCATGGAGCAACGGAAGAAAGTGGCCTGGTCTGATGAATCAAGTTCTCTTTTACATCACGTGGATGGCCGGGTGCGTTTGCGTCACTTACCTGGGGAACAGATGGCACCAGGATGCACTATGGGAAGAAGGCAATCCAGCAGAGGAGGTGTGATGCTCTGGGTAATGTTCTGCTGGGAAATCTTGAGTCCTGGCATTCATGTGAATGTTACTTTGACACGTACCACCTACCTAAACATTGTTGCAGACCAAGTACACCCCTTCATGGTAACGGTATTCCCTAATGGCAGTGTTCTCTTTCAGCAGGAGAATGCTCCCTGCAACACTGCAAAATTGTTCAGGAATGATTTGAGGAACGTGGTCCTCTTAATTGGGAGAGAGAGATGGTGTTAAATGTGATGTTCGCACTACCATTTAACGATGCTCTTTGTGCTGCGATGCGTTTGGAAAACTTTAGAATAAACAGCCAGTTAGGAGTCAAAAGAGTTGAGTCGCTAGTAAATTGATCCGATTGCTCTGATCTGACGAAGTTTTTATTGCTAAATTAAATTCTGTCCCTCGCGATGTGGCCTTGAAGAGAGCGCCATCTGGTGTTTGGTTTATGACACGAAGTTTGCCATTTATTGTGTGGCTGTAATGTGTATATTACATCACGCATCAGAATTTATACATGTTAGTGACGCCACATAATCTTGTAATCATCTGGATCTTAAAAGCACACCCCGATGACATTTTCATATTTGTACATCAACATCAGGACATCATCCTCACCTTTCAGGAGACACTGTCTCACTTCCTCAGCCTCGTACCTCATACCAGTGCTGTTTATGAAGTTGAGAGGCAGGTACGGTTCAGGAACCGGGTAGTGAGTCTCTTTCCCATTTACAATCAGTGATGTAGGAGACCACATATGAGCAGGGACCTGTTTAAAAACATGACCAGAATCTGAGCAGAGCCATTCAGCTGAGTGTAGCAATGTGGTTTGGGCCTGCATAGTTAACGTTAGCAAAGCCACAGCCATCTCGTGCACTTACCCTGATAGTTCCTTTAGTCCCAAAGATGACGGCTTCGTTTGGAAGATCCACAGCTATTGTGCACGTGCACACTGCTAATCTATCCTGAGAGAACTTCAGTGTGACCACCATGCTCTCGTCCACTCCTGCATTGCACATCAGACAGTCCGAAGAGAAAGAGATGCTGTACTCGGTCTGTCAGGGATTTATTTATTTTACTATTTTCTTATTGGTTTCTGTTTCCTTCAAAAGTTTTTAAACTTTGGTTAGAACTCCTTCCAGCACCTACCTGTGTCCAGACAGACTCCAGTAGCCTGGATGCTCTCGGGTTTCTCCCCACCGTACACCATGAGGACAAACTGCAGGCAGTAAATGCCAATATCGATCAGCGCGCCTCCTCCCAGCTCCTTCTCCACAGAGCGAGGGGTGTTCTTCAGGGATGCCCCGAAGTCCGCTCTCACCAGCTTCACCTCCCCTACCGCTTCCTGTGCAAGCAGCCTAGAGATCTCCAATGAGACAGGAAAGAAGCGTGTCCACACAGCCTGGACAGGACGAGAGAGGTGAGCAAAGTTGTACATCTGTGACGCTTAGGCATGTGGATAAACACTTGAGGATTAGAATCGATAAAAATCCACCTAGCCAGCATGTCTACAAGTGAAAATCCTTGTCACGTTACAATAAAAACCGGTGTACAATACACACGGTGTACACCTGCTTACTTCCATCAAGAAGACGTTATTGGTCTTTGCCGTGGCCACCAGCTCCTTCACCTCTTTCAGATTCATGGCTAGAGGTTTCTCACACAGAACGTTCTTCTTCGCATTGAGGAAGATGATGCCTAATGGGTGATGATGGGGATGGATGGTGCCCACATACACCACATCTACAAATGAAGATCAAGTCAGCTGGTATGATTTACAGCAATGTAGCGCTTCCCCTGTACATCAAACACTCATAAGTTATACAAGCAAAGACTGCAACCGAACAAATATTAAGACTAAATGGTACGTAGGCCTGCTGCAGAGCCTTGCATATATTTTCAACCCCTTTGACAAACTTTGACATTTTGTAGTGAAACTGACAGACTTAACTGTGATTACACACCATCGAGCTACACAAAATAGCGCACACTATTGATGTGGATGGGAGAAAATGAATTGCCTTTACTTATCTTATAATGTTACCAAGATTAAAACCAATATTTGGGAATGACTGCACAAGAAATTAAGATTTTTTCCTCTTTTGCCAAGTGTATGTGCTGCATGCTCACTGAAAGTCCAGCAAATGGCTTATCAAACTGAAGGAAGTTCATAAGTTCAAATCCCAGCACCGAAAAGCTGACACTGCTGGGCCCTTGAGCAACGCCTTTAACCTTCAACTGCTCAGATGTATAAATGAGACATATATGTAAGTTGCCCTGGATACGGGCGTCTACCGCATGCCGTAAATGCAACTTTACTGCAGTGGTGGCTTGGCGGTTAAGGCTCTGGGTTACTGATCAGAAGGGCGGGGGTTCAAGCCCCAGCGCTGCCAAACTGCCCCTGTTGGCCCCTTGAGCAAGGCCCTTAACCCTCTCTGCTCCAGGGGACGCTGTATCATGGCTGACCCTGCAATCTAACCCCAACTTCCTGACAGGCTGGGGCATGTGAAAAAAAATAATTTCACTGTGTTCTACTGTATATGTGACCAATAAAGACTCGTTATCGTTCACTGAGGTCAATCTGCGTCCTGCTTCAAAAAGTGAGTTTGATGCCCATCCCAATCCCACACCTCATTAAATAGTTTGTAATACTCATTAAATAAATGAATTATTAAAAAGGATTATCCACCTCATTAGATTTATTTATTTTATTTTTTTCTTCAGACTGGCCTGAACCGGTTTATTATTCCAATTGAGGTGTAAACTGAGGACCAACTGAGCAATCAGTCAGATTATTAAACAATTATATTGTATAAGCGCACTATTAATGTATACACTTATTGACTGTACTAGAAATAATCACTATATGACCTTATTTAGGAGGACCATTCTGAGTCCACCAGTGTTGTATGATAAACTCTATAAGGACTCGTACTGGACCAGGTGGGTAATAAACTCAGTACCTATCTCGGGATCTTTGGCCAGTTCCTCATAGCTGCTGTGCACTTTAGGGATGCGGTGTTTCTGGGCGAACTCTTCTGCTCGCTTTAAGTTACGCGCTGCCACAGCAAGCACCTGAAATTCATTACCGTTCAAGTCATTAATATGACCGGGAAACATGAACAGGAAACAGGAAATGGTGTGTTGACAAGTGTGTGTTTACATTTCTTTTGTTTTTTTTTTACAACATGCACAAGTTCGGGACAGATCTGTCTAATCAGCCCACTTTGCGCACTCATTTACTGCATTCAGAGTGAAACCAGTCTGACTTGGAG
>NC_071258.1:4395000-4440000 GCF_023375685.1 Ictalurus furcatus
AATGTGCAGGCTGCAGGTAATTATTTGGTTGGAACAGACAAAAATGACTATTCGCCTTGAGAATTCGCTTAAGGTGACGCAAGCTAATGTAATATAATCAATCATCTCCATGCTTAAGTTCCCGTAGCCACAAAGCTCTAATTGAATGATTCCTACATATCTCTCGTTTTAAAATACAATAGTTCCTATGAGTTAAATATTTCGTGGCCATGAAATAGATCTCCAGTGTCATAATACTCATAGCCTTAATTTGTTCATTTGTTGGCACAATTTATAACTATCATTACAGATCCACTCATAATTTCACAGTTTAGCAATGAAGAAACAATCTTAGTTTGTTTGGATTATATAGAGGCAGTGCTGGTTTGACGGTTAAGGCTCTGGGTTACTGATAGAAGGTCGAGGGTTCAAGCCCCAGCACTGTTGGGCGCTTGAGCAAGGCCCTTAACCCTCTCTACTCCAGGGGACGCTGTATAATGGCTGACCCTGCACTCTGATCCCAACCTCCTAACATGCTAGGGTATGTGAAGAAAACGATTTCACTGTGCTGTAATGTATACGTGATCAATAAAGACTCATTATCGTTATTATTATATACACCGCAAAAGTCGAGAGCATCGTTGTTGTCAAATCAAGATGACCAATCATGTCAATACAGTATGTTTTGTTTTTCAATGCCAATCATAAGTTTATTAAGGGATGAAAAAATGATGCTGAAGTGAAATTTCCAGATGAAAATTGGAAGTGATATTGAGGAGTTTTTGTTAAATATTCAAACCAGGTATCTAAAATAGGCATAGGTTTAACACGTGACCTGAGCAGCATTGTTCAGACCCTCAGCCGCGTTCTTCTTCTGCAGCTGGAGGAGTAAAAAAAACAATAATAAGGACGTCCACTAGAGGGCAGATAGTGGCAAAGCATCTGACAGGTTTTTATGCTGATTTCACACCAATTATTCAGGGATGTAGTGTATAAGTGTTTGCTGTAGAGCGGCATGTAAACGTCATATAGATGCACATGGTATCTCTCAAAACAACCGCTGTTTTGGGGTTTGTTGTCATAAGCTGCTGTTTCAGATTTCAGTATTTATTTAACGGTGGTGCTCAGAAGCCCTAAATGCTAACTAATACTGACACAGACCTACTTAAACATGTATAAATGATTCTTTTTGTTTGTATAAAGTCTGCGTTTGATAATTATGATGTCACACTGAGCCAAAGATTCTCATTAACCTACAGTTTTGTTATTACACATTCCTGTCTGAATTACATCCGAACGTCATGACACGCAACTCTGTGACTGTAGGTTGGTGAGGTTCTGGTTTGTCCGTCGCATAACGGTGATCATGTGACGCTTGGCTTTGTTATGACGTTCGAATGTAGCCAAGAAAGTGTCATAACGCAATCTTATGTCAACAAGGATCTCTCATTTGATTCAGGTGTTCTGAAATCCAAATAATTTACAACTTTCCCTGTTTATGTAAGTTGCCATAAAGGGTTTTATGTACTGTAGGTGTAACATAGTCCGATGAACATCTGTTACCCAGCTCTCATACTACAACCTTATAATGATGTACTTCAAGGTGGGTTTGTTAAACTGATAACAATGAGATAATATCCATCCATACATCCATACCACCTATCCTGCACAGGGTTGCAGGGGAGCCTGGAGCCTATCCCAGGGAATTCAGGGCACATGGACATCCTGGATGGGGTGCCAACCCATCGCAGGGCACAATCGCACACTACAGACAATTTAGAAATGGCAATCAGCCTACTGGTGGAGGAAACCGGAGTACTCAGAGGAAACCTCTGAAGCACGGGGAGAACATGCAAACTCTGCATACACAGGGCAGAGACGGGATTCGAGCCCTCACCCCAGAGGTGCGAGGCAAACATGCTAACCACTAAGCCACCATGCCCCCCAGTGTGATGATGATGATGATGATGATGATGATAATAAAGAAAAATAACATAATCTAGAATAGGGCACAAGTTTGCAATTTGAGGCACTTGATTTGTTTTCCAATTCCCGCTTGCTCTAGAAACCTTCCTTGCAGCTGTGATAGTTTTTCTTAGATCGGTAGATACACAGATGCTGTTTTAAGAAATGCACAGCAGGGTGGAATACACTTTGCTTCAACAACCTTCTGAATGCAGGTTTAATTGTGCAATATGGATGCTGATATTTTTATCATCCTTCGCTTTGGCAAGACATGCCACTGGCACTGCATGTGAGTTTGAACATGTGTGTGTGTGTGTGTGTGTGTGTGTGATCCTATTTAACCTGCGACAGCAGAGAAACCCGCAGGAGTTTCAGCACACCGTGACCCTGCACATTTCAAATGTGACCTGACACTTCATACAGACCTACATTCCGAAGTGCTTTTTTAAGCACAAAGCAGAGGAGGTATATCAGGGAACATAAAGATGCACTCATATTCAGAGGTGATGTTTGTAAATTCAGAGCAAAGTAAATGGAAAGAAGACCTCAATCGAACAAGACGTTATTTTACACAACAAAATGGCTTCGGATTGTTTTGCACAAGCAAATCTATTCAGGATGCCGTGCGATACAGTACCACATGGTGCTGTACAAGAGAAATCGCAGTGGGTCGAGCCATGGCAAAAGTTAATTACATTTATAGAGAAGCATTAAGAATCCATAGTGGGGACTGAATAGCAAAATTGATCACCTCGTTGTTGAGACCTCAGATTCAGGCAGTTAAGTGAGAGTTACACGTGGGGGTGGAGTTTGCCGAAAACAGAGGCGTGTCTCAATTACTCACAGTTCTGACCTTGGACTCTCGTTTATTCTATGATATCATTTTGAGTGAGGGGCAGTAGATCCAGTGCTGTCTGACAGTTTGATGTAAGCGCAACATATCATACCGTCATTGCAGGCCAATATTAAATACATAAATGACATTACAGCATCTTACTCAGAGACATTGTTTATCTTGAGGACTGAATTATTAGGGATATAATTATGAACTACACTTAAAAGTTAGCTTTGACTGTAGCAGATGAGTGCTTATCCTCTAAAACCCCTCTTTTTTTACAGGAAGTGTAAATTTACAAAAATATTGCTGTATGATATGCCGTTAATATAGTATGATAAAATAACCCGTGTCCCATGCAGAGGTTACGATCTCATGACTTCGATTTAGTATCTCCTGGCTTCAGTTTTTCCCCGTCTGATTTTCTCCCAAATTTGGTCACTTGCCAGTTCGCACCCACCAACCGAAACACTAACAAGTGCTTTCTCTAAGATACGAGAAGCCAGCCAACCGCATCTTTTAGAATCTTTTAGAATTGCTGTTCATGCAGCATCATAGGGCAGTGTAACATACTCAGAAGAAAGCGCTATCTGTAATATTTTGTATACATGAGCTTACAGACTCCCGGGATTGGCTAGTGGCACTGTGATGACTCCATCCTGAGAGCACGGCCAATTTTGCTCTCTTGGCTCCCGGCCATGGATAACTGTGGCATTGTCAGAATTCTAACTCATGATTATATATATATATATATATATAAAATACACCAAATTTAAGATGTGCTGCATCAAGTGCTATTTTATACTCTGCTGAGTAATGAGGAAAGAATCCATTTTGTTAATTAGATCAGATTGGCACTGAGTAATGTGATAATTACAACCAAAACTAGTCACGGAGGAATATTCGCTTTTTTTTCTTCGTCTTTTTTTTTTTTTTTTAAATGGTCTCGTGCTTTTATGTTACATCATATTACATTTGACCGCAAAGGGGGGGAAAAAAAACCCAAAAATGCACTTCTTCTTGCATTTTCCATCCATGAATGTTTTCAAGTTTAAAGGCAATGGTCTAGATGCTATTGAAAAACACTGTCCAGGAATAAAATAAATAAATAAATAAATAAAAACTTAAGCATGTGCATAACCTGACTCTGAATAAGCATAACTTTCCTTGCATAAATATTCGTATAACTCTTAGACTCTTAAAAAAAAGACCCATCGTTCCTACAACAAGACATCTACACATCATGAAGAGAGGATAAAAGATTCAATCTAGAAATAAAGATGGTCTGGAAGCGTTACTGTTTATGAATCTAACTCTTGACCATCCACTTTCAGTATTCGGTCTGCCAGATGTGAAAGGTTTGACACAGAGCCATGTCTGCATTTGGCAAACACCCCACCAGTCTAACAGTGGGAAGCAGATTTAAAGCTTGCACCAGCAGGGACTCCCAATCAGCAGAGCAAAAACCTCAAATCAGTGGGCTGGAACATTCAATTAGTCACCAAGATTTCTAAATAGACAAATCACACAGAGACAAAGAAAACAGAACTAAGCCAAACCCAGGTTAAAACCATCATTAGAATTCAGTTTTCTTTTTCTTTTTCTATTGCTGGAGTGTGTCAGTATACCGTATATCATTACAGGACAAAGTAGACAAAAATAAACGAATCTTTTTAATTATGATAGTCACATGATTTTATATTGTAGTAAGGCTACCTGTCAATCAACATTAGTGGATGGGATCAACTATCATCACTAGTTAATGAAGGAGTAATATTAAGTAAGTAATGGTTAAAGTCGTGCCCTGCGATGGATTGGAACCCTGTCCAGGGTGTACCCCGCCTTGTGCCCGATGCTCCCTGGGATAGACTCCAGGTTCCCCCGTGACCCTGAAGGAAGGATAAGCAGTATAGAAGATGGATGGATGGATGGATGGTTAAAGTCAGCGTAAAGGTTTCCAGTTTAGTATTTATTAGTTTGGGTAGCCTAATAAACTTGCACCACGTTGTCAATTCCAGTAATATAAATCATAAACAATATAAATGTGAATAAAAATACTAAAATAACAGCTCTGTAAATTGCAGGTGTGTAGATGCATTGAGTCATACTTATTACCTTGACTATACAGTTTGCTGTTTTGAGGAGGTAGAAATACATCACTCATCACAGTTAGCTGACAAGCTAACAAAAGACGAGCATGGAGGCGTACTTGTTTTTGAGGGGGGCTTTTTTTCCCCTTTTTTTTTCCCTGGCCTGTTTGTTTTGACTTCCCACTTCTAAGGTGAGTCAAATGCAGCATGGGAAGCCAGTTCTCTATTTAAATCATTGGATGACTCCATTGCTGCTCAAAAGATCAACAAGATATAACAAATACTGTACTATATATTTCTTATTTAAAACTTGCATAGATAGATAGATCCAGGAGAATTGATTAAATCAAATAAAAAGGCATTCATTTGCTTGGTTACCTTTGCAACAAAGAAGATATCAATCTGCAAGTGTCTTTTTTTTTTTTTTTTTTACCTTAAATACTGACACTGGAGACTCCTTTCATAAATGTTAAAAAAAAAACAAAAAAACCAACCCATCAACAATAAAAAAATCTCCTTACGATCCTCGTGAATGAGCTTTTAGTACTGAAATGCTCATTTTTATTATAGAACAAGCCTATAACCTATTTATATATTATACAGTATATAATAATATAATATATATAAAGCTATTATTTGAATTACAGCCAGGAGTATTATAGAAATATGAGAGATATTTATAGAAAGGTCATCGCCAACCTCTAGCCAATCAGATTCGAGAATTCAGCCACGCTGTGGTAAAATGAATGCGAATTATTATTATTATTATTATATATGAGAGTTGACTGGATAATGAACACAGCATACAGAACAGGTTATTCCACTTCAAAGCGTATTGATAATAATTCATAAGAAAATTCGCCCAATATTTTACAGCACACATATTCAAAGCGTGAGAGAGAGAGAGAGAGAGAGAGAGAGAGAGAGAGAGGGTGAGAGCAGACATCAATATGATATAACTGAAACTGAAAAAGCCTAAAAAAAAATAAAATAAAATAAAAAACTCACTGGGTTTCAAGAAAATGGTATGAATTAATTAATTTCTGCGCAGATGAGTCATAATAATCATAAAAAATTCACACGTTAACTGTCTGCACATAATCCCAATGCCCAGCATTAGAAAATCTCAACACACACACACACACACACACACACACACACACACACACACAGTGCTCTGTTTGTGTTACGATGCATTATGCATTATTAACCAAACACACACTCCACTCAAACACTCAGCAGCAGAACATCAAAGGCACTCGATAAAGCTTCGTCTTATAGTAAAGATGAGTGAGGAAAACACACACATGCCATGTGCTATTAGAACCCTGAGAACCGACGGTCGTCATGGTGTGTGTGTGTGTGTGTGTGTGTGTGTGATTATTTCAGATTATCTCACATAGTTGTATCCTCAGCAATTCCAATATTTTTTGATATTCCCATCTATTCTTCTTCTCTCCTTATTCTTTCCACTCTTCTCCTCTCCTACGGTTTTCTCGTTGTGTCTCCATTCTTCTCCTCTCCTTCTCTAATTCTCTCATCTTCTTTCCACTCTTCTCCTCTCCTACGGTTTTCTCGTTGTGTCTCCACTCTTCTCCTCTCATCTTCTCTTCTCTTGTCACATTTCACCTCATCCTTTTTTAAATCTCTCTTTTTAATAATAATAATAATAAAAGCCTCGTGTCGTATTCATTTCGGTATGGATCAGGTTCATTTCAGTTCCAGTTGGTTCAGCTCAGCGTTGTTCAATTCAGTTCATTCGATCATGTACAGCTCCATTTAGCTTCATTCATTTCAGATCAACTCAATCTAGCTCGATTGAGTTCAGTTAAATTCAGCTCAGTTCGGTTCAGTTTAAATCAGCTCAATTCAGTTCACTTCAATTCAGTTCAATTTGGCCCGAATGAATTCAGTTCAACTTAGCTGAATTAGTTAATTCATTAATCTTAGCTTAGTTCAGCACAATTCAGTTAGAGTAAATTCATTTAAACTCAATTCAGTTCAGCCCGTTTTATTTCAGTTCAGTTCGATTCATGTTCATTTCATTTCCAGTCAGTTTAGCTCAAATTAATTCAGTTCAGTTGAGTTCAATTCAGCTCCGTTTATTTCATTTCAATTTAGTTCAGTTCAGCTCAGCTCAGCTCAGTTCAGTTCAATTCAGTTCAATTCAGACAAGTTTAATTCAATTCAAATCAGTCCAGTTCAGTCCAGCTCAATTTAGTTCAATTCATAAAATGAAATTCAGTTTAATTCAATTCATTCTTTCTTTCTTTTTTTCTTTCTTTCATCACTATAAATGTCTGATACGTATTGTATTTGATTCACAGCAGCTTGCATCATGTCCCTGAGGGAAGTGTTTCACTCAGGGAGGAGCTTTAATATTCTCTTCTACAGTTTTATTCAGCTTTTTGTCAACTTTGCTTAACAGTCACACTATTGCGAGTGGCTCCCTTCCCCCAGAGCCTCCCTTCTATCGCCCCACTTTTTTCCCTCTCTTCTCATCTCATCTCTGCTTCTCTCGTCTCGTCTCATCCCTTCTTCACTTTCCCTCTCTCTGCTGTCACAGTCTCCGCTCATCTTCCAGCCTTTTTTTCTCAATTTCTTCCTTGGCCCTCCTTCATCTCTTGTATCTTCCGTTGCTCCTCGTTCTCCTCCTCTCACCTCCAGCTCTCTCGTCCACTCTTCCTATTCTCTCCTCTTCTATCCTCTATGGTCTTCCCCACTGCACTACTCTCCTCTCATTCTCTCTGTTTTCCTCTCCTCCATTCCGCTCCTCACCTCTACTCTCTTCCTCTTTTCTCCACCTTTCCTCTCCTCTGCTCTTCGCTCTTTCAGTTCAGTATGGATGGTTCAGTTCACTTTAGTTCAATTCAGTTCATTCAGTTAGGTCTAGCTCCAATTAGGTTTAGCTTAATTAATTTCAGGTCAAGTCAATTCGGTTCAATTCCATTCATTAAATTCAATTCAGTTCAATTAAATTCAGTTCAATTCAGTTCAGTTGAGTTCATTCATTCATTCGTACATATATCCACTCCTTTCCGCTCCTCCATGCTCCTCTCTTTCTATCTTTTCACTTCTTCTCCTCTCTTCCTCTCGCATATGCTCTCTTCTTCTTCTCTGTTTTCATCTCCTCTCCTCTCCTCCTGTCTGTTTTCCTCTACTAAACTTCCCACGAGTTGACTCGATACTCTTTTGTGTCTCTTTGTTCTGTCTTCAGCAGATAACTTATTTTTGACTCTACAGTATCGGCAGTCACCACTGAGGGAGATCCAAATAAAGAGATCTTCCAAGTGTCACATCTGTGCCCACACATCTTCCAGCGAGACGCGCACACACACACACACACACACACACACACACACAGAATCTCTCTCTCTCTCTCTCTCTCTCTCTCATCTTGTGTCAATCTCTAGTCCTCAAATAACACCTCAGATATTAAAATCCCCCACTCTGAAACAAGACATTCAACCCAGGATTTATATTCACTAATATTTTAGATGATTGTCTCTAATATGTATTTATTTGGGCTCTTCAGAATTTAGAGTGAATTTAGACTGTCAGTGACTTAAAAAAAAAAAAAAAAATTCTAATTAGAATAGATTACAGCTGAGGTTCCCTCTCCATATTGTATAATAACCTTATTATTAGAGATTTTGCATTTCGACCAAGAGGCTCTGAACAGATTGACTGAATTTGACTCAAGAGGATTATAGTAATAGGAGTCTAAGTACTGCCAAGACTTAAAAACATTTAAGTACTTTGAAATCTGGTACTCATGCAAACAAACAGATGAGCTTCCATCCTGGAGAAAAAAAAAGAATCAGTTCATGATAGTACCTCTATATATTTCAGTGTAAAAGTTGGGGTAGTTGTTAAATTGTTGCCATGTGGCAACAATGTGCAGTGGTGGAAAGTATCATCTTAGCCACGTAGTAAGCATGTAAAAGTTCTATCTTCTAGAAAGGAATTACAGTTGTAAAAACTATGTGGATGGATTTACTCACTCAAAATATATACAGAAATTAGATCCAAACATGTTTTGGGTGAAGTATCTTCTCAATTCTTTCTCTTGAAACATAACATTTAGAAAATAAGGTGCAATTGCGAAATGTCTGAAATTACAACAGTTTTTCTTACTGTCAGTGTGGGGAAAAAAAAAACAATGTAAATAAACCTTTAGAGAAGCCTAGTGTCTTTTATTTTTTATTTTTTTGCTATGTAGGCCAGTTTCAATTCATGAACGCACGTACCACAGTTCCATTATCGCATGTTGTTGCCATATGGCAACAATTACATTTGCCCATTTAACAGAATATTCAACATATATAAACATGTTTAAATGACAAAAAAATAAATGTTAACTTATCTCAGATAGTGTTTACATTTTTTTCCTTTAAGTAGTTTTGCCTAAATATTGAAAATTGTATCACATTTTGAGAGCCCTCCAGTGATGACTTTCACAATGCCATGTGATTGCAGACCATGAAGTCCAAACAGCACTTCCTGGTCATGTGACATGGCATTTGTTTTTGTTATGTCAAAGTTAAAGCCCTGCTTTTCCAGTTACATAGGAAAAGAGTTGTTTTGTATTATTGCCAAAATTAAAATGAAAGAATGTCACATTATCACATTCTCGCATTAAAGAACGTTTCTGTCCATCTAAGTTTATTTTCCGCATGAGCCCGGATCACGCTGAATATTTTTCTTTAGCCGCAGGTCTATCATTACAGAGTCATTATCGTATTATGACAAAGAGAACACGTTATCACACAGTCTGTTATAGATTTCAGCCAAGATTTTACTATGATAATCTTATACTGTGTGACAAGTAGCCAAATAATCTTAAAAGACACCTGTAATGGTGGAGTCTAAAAGTGGCTTAATGCATACGTTAGCATAACTTCAAGGTAAGACATAAATAATAATCTAAATGGGCTATACGGAATGGAAAAAAAAAGTATGTTACTAAACCAGTGACAGACATTTCATATAAATGTTTCTGTTCAGGATCAAGATTAAGATCGGTTGCATTTTTGTTCGTACTAAATACTTTTTGTTTCTGTTTTTCATTTTCTTTCTTCAAATTGGTCTGGAGCCCTGCTATACATCACCACAAAAGCCAATATATCGCTCCGTTTATGCCTGAGAGTTAATAACTACGAAGAATAAATGTGTTTGATCTGGTTCTAATGAAACAGTTCACACATACACATGCAAAAATTGATCTGAAGATAGACTTTAAGCACGGAAGACTCTGTGATTAATGATTTGTAGCTTTTTCTGGCCTGCACATTGCTTTACCCAGTCCAGTGGTCTAACAGAGCTGCCTCTCTCCATTTCTCAGGCCACAAATGATGCTTTCCATTGTGGTATCGCACTCATTGAGATCAATGGACGTTCTCATCTCTGTCTCTCGCTTTCAACTGATAAAAAGGAAGGAAAGTGGAGAGATAGTCCTGTCTACTATAGATGGATCACCATGTCCTTAGATGCTCTGCCGTCTTCTCATGTGACTCAGTGAGACTGGGCCCTGTCTCTTTTATCCCTCCGTTCCAAATGTTAGATGAAACCTTGAAAGAAATTTAAGAAGCACCACTTATTCTTCATTAACATCATTAAAGAAAATGTACGGGCCTTTAGTTCCAGACTGTGGTGCAAGGCCACTTCCTAGTTTGTGTGTACACTCTATTATTTTGAAAAAAGATTCTTAAAATATAGTTGAAGCTCCAGCGATGTAGAGGCATGTATGTTGTTCATATTCACAGCTGAATTATTCAAAATGTAAAACAAGTCTTTTCATTCTGGACGAAAACTTAACAGCAGCAAGTCTTTGGTTGCTCTGTATTATCACGGCTTGTGTTAAGTCTCTCGAGTCTCCGTTCTCACTCTGCATGTGTTTAAATTTAAGGTGAGTGTGTACATGTCACATCATCAGCTTGAGCAACCACACAAAGCTAGAAGATATATTTTTCTTACTGGTTAGGGGTCTCCATTAACTATCATTAATAAGGGCAAGATATATATATTTATATATTTGCTGGCACCCTGGAAGGGGTGCCAACCCATCGCAGGGCAAAATCACACACAATACGGACAATTTGGAGATGCCAATCAGCCTAATCGCATGTCTTTGGACTGGGGGAAGAAACTGGAGTACCCAGTTCCAACTTCCAAAGCACGGAGAGAGCAAACTCGGCACACACAAGGCGGAGGCGGGATTCGAACCCCCAACTTTGGAGGTGCGAGGCAAACGTGCTACCAATATTACCGTTATTTCTAAAGATATGAATCCTGAGGCACAAAGCAGGAACCTGATAGGAGTATAGTCTCATTTATGAAAATTGGAAATGGTCAAAAGTGGCATCAGTGGGTTTTAAAGCTAGAAATGTTTTTGTAATATTTGGTGAACATTGCAGCAGCTGTAAAAATAATCCATGGCGAGCACTTTTAGCACACTGATTTGCCAACGATTAAAATCTTTACATAGGTCGACGATGTCCTGCTATGGCATTACTGCCTGTCGCACCTCCTCCAGCGCCCATTGGATTAGCCTACTCTTCCTTCAGCCTTGCCAACATGCATAATGCAACCAAAACCATACAGGCCTCCCAGGTGACTAAGGCTGTAGTGAGCCCCACTGGTTCCATATGGCATAGATTAGCTGCAGGGTCGTCAGCCGGGTACCACTGCTCATCAACGTTTCGCTCCTTTAAACCCAGAACGTCTCCTGGCGGCGGAGCAGCGGCAAGGACGTCTCTCTGCCACCCCCTGCAACTAGACCTCAGGTTAGGTATTACTACCCCAACACTTCTCCTTTCTCATCACCCAGAGTTACAAGCTGCTCTTCCCGGCATTAACAATTTATAGTTAGTTATTAGACGCTGTGGAAAGTCTGTGAGACATGTTATTATTTACATTATAGCAACAAGAACAATAGTCATTCCCTCACCAGCATCTTCGCTCTCTCTCTCTCTCTCTCACTCTCTCTCTCTCTCTCTCTCACTCTCTCTCGCTCTAAACCATAAGTGTAAGCTCCACTGTCCTGAAGACTTCCCCTTGTTGGGAAACTTTACAAAGCAATGTGACTGTTACAAAGTGCTGACACCCAACACGCCTTTCATAAGTTGCAAACAAAAACGTCCTAACAAAGGATTTCACACACAAGTTTTTCTTTGTTTAACAGCACACTTTTTCAGAAATCAGTTTATAATTAGTCTTAGGTTATGTGGAGCGCCGCCTCACAAGACGCTGTCTATGAGCTGTTACTATAGAAACAATCACATATTAAAATAAGAGCCTTAATATAAACCTATTGTTCATGTTAAGCACGAACCGAACTGTACGGTTATACTAATACAATGCACACCTTCTGACCAATCAGATTCCAGTCTTCAGAATCAGGATTGAAAATTGGGAAACCCTGCCGTGGTACAAGAACAAATTGTTCATTACATCAAAAAAGAGTACAGAACAAATCTATAAAATTGACTTCATGTAAAAACCATAATGAACTTTCTTTTGCTGTCACGCTATCCGTTGTTACCCAGATGAGGACGGGTTCCCTTCTGAGTCTGGTTCCTCTTAAGGTTTCTTCCTCAGATCATCTTAGGGAGTTTTTCCTCACCACCGTCCCTCAATACGGATAAATTCACACACTTAAAATCTGTATCCTGTGTTTATATGTTTCTGTAAAGCTGCTTTGAGACAGTGTCCATTGTCAAAAGCGCTATACAAATAAAACTGAATGGAATTGAATTCTAACAATCATCCGAGTCTGGAGTCAGAACTTGGAGAAATATAAACACGCGAGGGTTTTGAAGTGACTGTGAGGGTTTTAAGAGGTCGACTGTAGTTAAGTCAGAGTCGCTACAATTCAAAAAGCATCCAATCCAACGTGTAACATTTTTAGTAGCAGCACTAATCCCTTTGTCCTGATCTTGACTTTTGCCTTTTATAATCCACAGATCTAAGGTAGCAGGCTGTTAACCTGCTTTTGGCCAGTGTCACTGACTCATATGCCAGCACTGTCCCAGGAGCTCTAACGTTGTGGGTGATAATACAGCATAATCATGCATGCAGAAAATCTACTTCAGGCTTACAAAGAGCATTTGCTCTTGGAGTGGCAGATGTTAGAAGGCTTTTGGTGGCAGGATTTCATGGCGAGCTGAGAGCACTAATACGGATGTGTGATGTTTCTGCATGCGAGAGTGCACTACTGCAACACCTGCCAAAATAAATTTTAAAAAACCCCGCACTGACCACAGCATGTGACGTGCATAAGAAAAGCTGCAACGATGCTCCAGATTTCTCTGAGTTCTAATCACATGTCGTACTTAGCTGTACCAGGCTACAACAGACGCACACTAACTCTTCCTCCTTTCATAGGCTGCTGTCTTTTTTTGTTCTAAAATTATGGATTTGTCTTGGATCGGTTTCTTTCATGTCGTTCGTACGAAACAACTGAGTATCACGTTATTCGTTTTGGGCGCAGAATTGAAATAATCTGTGTAAATATTAAAATGAGATCTGATGTCTGTATTTTCCTCAGAGAAACCAGAGTGAAACGTTCAAATCTAGAGATCATGAAGTTCATTCATTTGGATGAATATGTATAGTATAAACGATGCACTATAGAGGTGCGATATACTGTATATAGGTGCTTCATCTCCATAGAAAGTCTTCTCGAAGGCTGATTAAAGTGCATATGATGACGATAACTGGGGCTGAAGCTGATATTAAGCCTCGATATTAAGATTGTTGTTTTCTATAAATAAACTGGAAATGTGTGATGCAAACGTCCAGACTCGTAAGAAGAAGAAAAAAAAACCTCCTGTTTATTCCATTTTCCGACATTTATTCATAGACATCAGGAGATTTGCAAATATTTTATCACCCACATCACCCGCCCTGAGAACCAGGGTATTTGGATCATTTCCAGTTCTTCCCCCTGGCTCATATATTCTCAGCGTTGTACTTACGAGGCCAATGGGACCAGTGGAAAGTGAACTCTTTATGAGGACACGACACGAATATTCACACAACTGTATTTTTGACTCAGGTCTGGAGGCTTGTGACTGTTTGAGTGTACGGTTAAAGCTGCCTCTGGGAGATGGGAGGAGCCTCAAGCAGGGAGGAGTCACTTACACACACATACACACACACAAAGACAACCACATGCTTGTTTTTGGCCCTATTATATACTACAATCCCCTTTCGAAAGTATTGGAACAGCAAGGCCGATTCTTTTGTTTTTGCTATACAATGAATACATTTGGGTTTGAGATTAAAAGATGAATATGAGATGATAGATGACAATTTCTGCTTTCACAACTGTCTTCAGTGTACATATTACCATTTTGATATGTAATATACAGTACAGTGCCCTCCACTAATATTGGCACCCTTGGTAAATATGAGCAACGAAGGTTGTGAAAATTGTCTTTATTGTTTAACCTTTTGATCTTTTATTCAAAGAATTCACAAAAGTACTCTGCTCTCATGGATATCAAACCACTGCAAACAAAACACAGGTTTATCCAAAAAAAAAATTTTAAAAATCTTTGTTAAATATAGGTGTGCAACAATTAATGGCACCCTTATGAATTCATATGAGAAAAATATATTTGAAGTCTATTCCCATTCCCAATATTTTTATTTTATTTTATTTTTTTTAAACAAAAGGTCAAAAAGTTAAGCAATAAAGACAATTTTTCACAGCCTTCCTTGCTCATATTTACTAAGGGTGCCAATATTAATGGAGAGCACTGTATATGATATGTATGTAACTGGCTATAAATAATAAGAATTTTCGACACAGAATATTAAATTTAACCCTAATCTTAACCTCAGGAACTACAAAGAAATGTTTCACCATTTCAGTTTTGAAAAAAATTCAAATGTAGGCAAGGTAAGGGTTTTTTTTTTTTTGTTTGTTTGTTTGTTTTTTTCTGGTTTTGCGACAAGATCAGAATATTTTACTCCTGAAAACTCACAAAAATGAACACCCCCTACACACACAAGCAATCACACATGATTGTCTTACTATATATGTATTAATGTAGCTCTTCAATGCTATGTTACACCTAAAGCTAACCCTAACCTCAATAGCTAAAAACTTATTTTATTTATTTATTTATTTATTTATTTATTTATTTATTAATAAAAGCTGGGGAAAAAAACAAAAAAAAAACAAAGCTCAGTCAAAATGGTCAGATATTCATATCCTTGCGGAGACATTTGGTCCCCAGTATGATATTAAAACATGCTCACACACAGTCGGCTCATTGTCCCAAGAACAGAATCCTCGGTAATTATAATTGACGATCTAAAACAAAGGCTTTTCACTTTGAATGAGTCGGTGCGACTGGAGAGGAAGGTTAGCTGAAGGGGGAATTCTAATTAAGCAGACAGCGGAGTGCTCTCAGGGGCAGAGTTAGAAACACTTCCGCTTTGCTTTCACCAGCTGCCAGTGCCATAGCCTAAACTGTGCATATCTCATGTGTCTCCTTACAATTACAAAGGTGTGTGTGTGTGTGTGTGTGTGTGTGTGTGTGTGGAGGTCAGGTATGAACTGAGAGCACTTGAAGAAAGGAATGAACTGAATTCTGGTACAAAATGTGACAGAAAGAGTCACTAGTGTATCCTCAGGTACACTACAGTATGACAGCGCATGAGGGTATGAATGTGTTTTAGTTTGGGCCAATTAATTCTCGAGAGTTCTGTTCACGACTCAGCAGTCCGTCTCGTCCTTTTTTATTTTTAAGTACTATAATTGTAACATGAACCTGGCGTATCTAAAATGGCTCCGTTCTAGTTCAGTGCACTGTCACAACACAGCTTTACACGCAGCTCTAATGAGCAAACCCGAAGCAGCAGTGCAAAGGAAAAACTCCCTGAGAGAACATGAAGAAGAAACCTGCATAGAAGTCAAACTCAATCCGGAACACGTCCTCTTCTGTCTGTGTGACACCGGATAGTGGGATTATATATGAATAAACAATCGCTCTAATGTTACGGTACTTCACCATGTACTTACTCGAGCGCTAGTCTTACCAAAATGCTCCTTAACGTTTTAGTCTCTTGATTGGAACGTTGAAATCCCAGCACTGCTGTTGGACCCTTTACCAAGACCTTTGACCTTTGAACTGGCCTTGCATTCTCATGTCTGCTTCCTTCAAAGCGGAGCTTTTACGCTGAATTAAATGGCTATACAAAATTGGAAATAAACAGGTTTTACACGTTTGAAATATTTCAAACAAATAAAAGGAACTGCTCAGTACCTTTAATGTTTAATATCCAAGATTCTGCATTATGTCCAGGTCCCAATATAAAAAGGGGGGGGGGGTGGTTTGGGGGGGTGTACGAAATACTAAGAAACTCAGAAATCCATGTATATATTTGAAAGATTCTGCTCTTCACTCCAGGTGTCAATAATATCATTTGTAATGAAAACCATTGTATTAAATGGTAATAACACAGTAACAGTAGGCGTCGTACATTGCGCACCTGCATGCACAAACATCATTGGATGACGTCGAGATAAAATCATTGGTGTTTATTATTAATGCGCCTTTCTACGTTCGATAAGGAGGTTTAATGTACGTAAATTCTGAAAGTTATCCGGCGCCATCCAATAACGTTTGTGTACGGAAAATTATAGAAACAATTTGAAATGATGCACGTATAAATCGTGTTTTCTTATAGAGCATATTTGATTCAGATTCCCCCTATGTGTTCATCAATACATTAACTAACAAACGTGTACTAACATGTACTTAAGGTGGTCGTTATTTACCCAGGAATTCACAAGACTCACGTCGTAGAACTAAAGGTAAAAGGTTAGCTGTTCATTAGTTCGTGATTAGTACAACTCATCATTAGTTCATATTTAAGTAAGTATTCATTCAGGTATTAGTGCATGATTATTGCAAAGTTTTACCTATTATATTAGAGACGAAAGTTTGACAAGCTCCAGGTGACTGGAGAGAAAATAACGCTACACGCTCCTGCTAAATTAAATGTTTACATTTGTTTCAGACAGGACATACATATTTTATCAAGCAAAAACAACTTGAATGCCGGCAATATATTTTATAGTCGCCTGAGCAAACATTATTAAGAAATTACTCCATGTGTTCCAAGACATTATTATCTCAGAATACAAAATATTAGATCATTCGCTGATGTATCCGCGTAATAGTTAATAACCACAACGGGAATGACAAGAATGACACCGTAATAGAATATTCATGTTTATTTGATACCTTTTAATAATATCCAGTTCGTGTGCTTATTATAAGTCCGGTTTTTATTCCACTCTGTAGAAGCGTCCATCCGTGAAGTGTGCCACAGACGACAGTGCCGTTACTTTAGTGGATGTGTGTATGGACATTGTAATGTCCTCAAAACGTCTGCATTTGTCACATCTCACCATACCTGTACATAATACTTATTGCTATTTCCCATAGTCTTTGAAGTAAAACAAAAAATATATATATTACAAAGTATTAGATTTTATATATGCTAACTGGACATCTGAAAAAAAAAAAGTGACTGAGAAATGGCAAATATTCCTTCATTTCAGATTATACAATGCTTACAATACACCTCTGAGGAAATAACCGGTAATGACACACACTCCAAACACTGAAACAAACGTGTAATGATCATTAAAACAACGTAAAACGAATGCAGAGAAAAAAAAATCGGTCCAATGTAAATATATATGTATATACCATATAGAAATCTGTTTACATAAATATAATACATTGATTTATTTTATGTAAGTGACATAGGTTTGAAAACCGATGTGAAGGAAAGTGTCTCAGAAAGAAAGAGCCCTAATTTGCTCCCTGTCAAAACCACCCAAAGCCAGGATAAGATTCAGGGGAGTCTTTGTAAGTTCACACTCCTTTCTCAGGATTATTCTTGCTGACACACACCAGCACTCTTTCAGGCTGCCTATAAAGAGATCATCTACATTAAAACGACTTGATCTTTTAATCTCGATGTCAGAAGGCCTACACAGTCAAATTGCAAAGTTTGAGTCGGTGCTATCTAATCTAACAGTGGGGAATAGAATCCAATTCGGTTCTGTAGGGGAAATTTAAAGGATGTGAGGTAAGACGGTATTTATCGTCTTTTCAAGATAGGAAGTTTCTGCCAGTGTCCTTGAGGTCCACTGGGATCCATTTGTACATCCATTTTAACAAAATGCAAGCCCCCATCAGTCTGTGTCTGGCCATTAGTCCTGTGAAACCCATATTCATCTTCGGTAACTGATATATCATGGTTCAGGTCATGATGTATGTGGAGACAATCCAGGGAACACTGGATCCCTGGATGGGATGCCAGTCCATCACAGAGTACCATGCACACACTCATTACAACTAAGGGCAATGTAGCTTAGCCAATCCATGTACAAGACTGTTTTTTGAGAGACAGGAGGAAACCAGAGAACCCACAGGAAACCTATATGGATACGGACAAAGTGTAAAATTCTCCTACTTTGCGCCCAGTGTTACCGGGATTGACTCCAGAGCTGGCTTTTTTTTTTTTACGTAAGTAAGTACGAGCAAATCAAAAGATCAAAAGTGCCATTGCCTGACTACTCTCAGTCTCAGAGTTTCAAGAATCAAAGGTTTTTTGGCCTGCAGACCAACGTGAGACTGAGGTCAGAGTGACAGCCATGCTTGACGGGCAGCATTTTTGCATGACTGCTTCTAATATCCCGGTAGAAAAAACTGTCCCAAGACTTATATGACCTCTGTCAAGACCACAGTTCTGCTTGGGTGTTTATCAAAAGAAACTTAATGACCATTGGTTAGCATAAAATGACAAAGAAAAGGAATAATCAGTAATACTGATGATGTGTCTCTAAACATCCTTTAGATGGACTTCAACAGAGTTACGGCAGTCCCTGTTTTCCCTTTTGCCCCAAAGCAATTTAGATCTCAAACACGTCCTTTTGTTTTGACACAAATATATATTTGCCACCATGTTTCTGCCATGACGATGAAAATGAATAAGTGACGATGGTGCCAGTCACCAAACACACACCTGACATCTCCTACAACCTCTCGACTCTAAGCCTCAGACCTGTTAGTGTGAAACCTAATCCTCAATCACTGCGAGCGATTTCATTACTGCCTGCACCAGCGCTTCATGAGCGCTCCCTTACGGCTCAGCAACACGGCATAAAAGCAAGCGGCGCGAGTCTGAGATTAGGTGTCGAAATTGGGAGCATTCCCAACTGGAATCAGTACATGTTGGGTTATGAAAACTACCACAAATCAGAAAAATTGATGCTACTAGGTGGATTGTCTCCAGGTTTCATTTCTTGAAGGAGCTAATACTTGAGCATAGATGTGTTTATGTGTGGTTTATATTGCTGAAATTTGACTCCTTTGTTGGATTTTCTTAATCGCAGATTATGTATTAAGGTTGAAATTTGAAATTGGGGAGGATTGCCAGTATAGGTTGAGGTTTAACCTTCAGAGGTCAAAGGTTTCCTGTTCCTCCCATGTTCCTCTGTGCAGTCCTACAAAAGGTTAAAAATAAAAAAAAAAGTAGAATCTCTACAAAGCCACAACTAATATCAACCCAAAGAAGCCCTGAGGAACACTCTTTTATTTGTGTGTAGTAGTATAAATAACAGTGAAATTTTGCTCCAGAGCAATACCAGAGAGGATTTATACTTATAAGTTAAAGTTAAATTAGCAGTTTGTCACTTTTAAAGCTCTGCTGCAACTTCAGTGAAAACACAGACAAGTCTTATGCTGTGGTTACACTGGACATACTTAGTTTTTCCTGAAAAAACTAAAACAAAAAAGCCTGTTCACTTAAAAGGAGGATGTGATACACGGTAGGTTCACTATTTACAGTAGGTTAATTTGTTGTCCATCCTACAAATTTAGCAATTTTATTTCTTTTGTCTTTTTCTGCTTCCTACTTAACTGTTAACTGACCTCTGAATGACTTAAAAGTAGTGACTTTGCCTCCATAAACACCTCATAACAGGATGGCCCATAATCCCCTGATTTTTCTCTACCCTGACGAAGAAATTCACAAGGTGAGAATCCAGTGTGATTTACGTTTTGCCCCAACTGACGCCCCATCTCTATTACTACATATACTCATACACTATCACCATACCCAACAAAGTGTTTCCCTTACAGAAAAGTTCCAAGTAGGTACCTTTAAGAAAAGCTCAAATATTTAACCATCCTTAGAACCCATGAGGAACCACTTTTTTATTTTAATTAATTAAAAGTGTATATGTTTAATGGGTTTCCTTTTAGGGAAAAGGGCTGAGCTGAGCACCTTTGCTTCTACTAGGCTGGAAAATTGAAAAAGAAGCCAAAAATAAAGAAACTACAAAGATCCTTTGCATGGCTATATAGCAAAGCACAGTTTTTTATGGTATGGTATGACGCTATGTGATTTTTACAGATTATTACAGACTTCAAGTTCAAACTTGTGCACTTACAGTATGGTTAAGTTCCTCTGGAGATTGACAGTATGCTTTGGCTGTGTACGATTACATCTTGACTAACCATGAATTGTGTGTACGAGTGACTGATTCATACAGCCCGAGAAGTATAAGCTGAGATGAGTCAAGGCCTCAATGACAGCCATGCTTGATTGACAGCTTCGGGCTGGCGTTATTGATGAACTGAAGTCCTTGTCTCTGTTAATGATCAGGTTTCTCAGTTGGGTCAGTCTACCCTCTAATCAATCAATCTCGCTCACTCTCTATTCCTCTGCCTTTTTTCTCTCTCTCTTTCTCCACAGTCTTTCCAGATTTGACCCCTCCACTGCCATCGACCGACAAAGTTAAGCCTTAAGCCTTTTCTTTCTTTCTGAACAAAAAAAAAAACCCTCTCCTCTTTGCTCTCAAAACCTCCCAAAGCTGTGTCCAATAATGCAATCAATACCTGCCCTCCTCAGGATGTTTTTACAAGTGCTCAGAAACAATCATAACTTGCAGTGGAGCTGCCTCAAAAGACCTTCCCGGAACACACTTCATCCTGAGAAGCCCACAGGGGTCCTCGTCTACATGTCAGACCTTGGGCTGTCTGTCGCTACACATCACCGCCTCGATGCATCAGTGTCTCGTTGCATTTGTGCCCCCCTCCACGCAAACGTCTCCAGCCTTTCAGAAGTTGCGAGATTTTCCCAACTTGTTAACTTGACTCAGGTCAGGTTTTCTCAGGTGGGGATACTGTTTTTTCTCAGGTGGGTACATTATTTATTTTTGGCCATCTTTGCCTTTTGAAAGGCAGAAGGTTGACAGCAAATGTTTCTCATCAATATCTGTGTTTTATCTCAAAGAGGAGACAAATTGTCTCACCTGGCCAGCATATTAAAGTCATCTGTCAGTAATCCTATTAGTAAGAAGATAAAGGAAAAACAGATCTTTTCATAACAAAATTTTCCCCTGACAGAAACAACTACTAGTGAATTAACTGTCTGACTGAGGGCACTGTGGGTTTTATGCCCTCCAGTTTCCTAGCCTATACGAGTTAGCTAAGACAGTTTAGAGGCTAGCTGACCAATCTCACTGTTTAGCTACTTTGCTAACCCATTACCTCAGTCAAGCTTTACGCATGTTACCAGAGGCGCCAGTGCTTCCTGAGGACACAGTTTGATTTTGAAGCTCTGGATTGTGTAAATGTAACACTCAATACGCGAGTGGTATATCTCTAAAAACAACAACAACAAAAAATGGCTAATTAGGAACTAGCTAAAGGTAGTTTGCATGCTAGTACCAGCAATTTGATATGTAGTGTAAATGCAGTGGCTTTATTAAGAGCAAAATAAAAACATTAGCTCGCCAGGTTTGAGCCGAGAGTGACAGCATCTTATTTCATTTTTGACGTAACGTTCAAGTGACTGGAGTTACAGTAAATACCACAATATTTGGCTATTTAGCTGTTTAGCTACTCCATTGACCACCAGGGCAACCAGGGCAACATTGGTCAGCCAGTTATATTTAATAATTAATTTTGTGATGCTATTTAATAATTTAATAATGTTTAACTCTCATATTCCTGTAATGATTTTTATCTTTGTCTCTGGGCAACTCTAGTTAGCTAGCTTCTTGCCAACATACTTCTCAATTTATTTCGGTCTAGATAACATGTCTGTGTGATGCCATGTGACTGTTATGCTAATATGGTTAACAACATGGGTTATTTCTGCCAGTTAACAGTATTTATGACATTAGGGTGGACCAAGATGACAGGGAATACCATCACGGTCCCCACATTGTCTTCGGGCGCCTCCATTTTTTTTAATTTTGTCCTTTTGAAGCCCCTTGAACATGGGTAGGTAAGTTGTAAAATGTGTCATTTTTGAGTGTGGAAGTAATAATGAGAAACTGAGCTGGGTTCGTTCCATCTATTTCTGTTCCAGATAGCATTCATGATAAGTTAAATTTGTACTGTGCAGGCCTTTTTACAATCCTTTAACTCAATACAGTACATTCATCTTACTCAATAATATATGAACAAACTAGCTATGAAAGAAAGATAAAGCACAAATAAATACAAATTTCTATATGAAAATAAGTAAATGACTAAAGTGTTTTTGAACCAAAGCTGATGAGAAAGCTACATGTACACAGCCATATTGCTAGTCTTGAATTAACTCGTTTCGTGTCCATCTGGACTTATATGAACACTGCAGGTGTTAATCCAACACTAAGAGTTTATTTTAATGCTGTAGGTGTTGAAAATTCAGCACTTATTTTCCTTGCACACTGCATCAAGTAATCTTTTGTAAGGTTGACTTGTTACTGGTTCTGTGAAAATATTATCCTAGAAATGTCTACACATAGGCGCCAATGGAAGTTCTATTTTTTATATATATATATATATATATTAAAAGGCAAAACTAAGATTGTTACTTGCATCAAGCCATTTTCAGAAAACATTCATACACACACACACACACACACACACACCATTCATTTCAAACATCTGCCATATGAACCTGGAAGACAAAAGTGAATATTTAGGACACTGTTGAAGGCTCCGTTTCTATAATATCTTCTTTTGTTTCCCCACATTATAGAGGACCTGAAATCCACTCCAATATTACTACAATACTGTGATTCAAGAGAAAATCAGTAAGGTGTAGGCCAAAAGGTGTACTAATATTTCAAAAGAAAACAATTTTTGGTTTGCTAAATTCTCTTCAACACATTATAATGTTTTGCAAAAATTAAGTGAATAAACGGTGAATAAATACATATAATCCCATAGATACATAAAAGGATCAGCAATATGTGATCCTGGATAGAGTGTAGACTTTCTCTTTTGACTAAAAAGATTGACTTGAACACAGAAAAAGTCAGAATGCAGGCTTCAGTGCATAGGTTCCTGCAGGATAGTCCTTCTGTGTGGTCCGTTTCAAATGCGCAAACCAGTGAAATGTGGAAAATGGACGGTCTGAAATGTTTATGTACGGAGTATCTCACACCCTCCTATCGGTTTATTAACATAGCATTAAATAGATATTTTTTTTACTTATATATAAATGAATAAAAAATAGAGAATGACAAAGCAAAAACGAGTAATCTAAAATGTCTAATTTTTGTGGTTATACCTTCATTTTTTTAATCACAGTAATATTTAGATATCCTAAAATAAGTTTAAAACACAGTGTAATCTAAATAAATAATAAAATAAAAGTGTCACACACAAAAAAAAGGATTGTTATTACTCAACTACAGGTCCACAGCTGAACAGGAGGGTGTGATCTAACCTCACAAATTGGAGGGAAGTTTGGCGCAAAGGGGCTCCAGTTCAGAAGGATGGGCCTCTGAGGATCTGCGGAATGGAAGGGAGGGTGACGTCCCTATGCTGGGGGTGTGATGCCGTGCACTGGGAGAAGTCTGTAAGGGGGAAGCAAAGTGCCCCGATATGGAGCTGCACGGCTTAAGCATCAGTGTTGGGGAAGAGTAAGGGGAGAGGCGGCAGCCAGGCTCAATTGATGACCGAGGGGAGGAGTGAGCCACAGCCTGGGTTACCTCTTCACTTAGCAAGGGGTGAGAGCTGGACAACAGTTTCATATCTTCAGAGAAGCGGCCCAGCGGCGATTCGGTTCCTGAAGTGTTACAGCTGGGTAGTTGAACAGGACAGGAATGCTGGGGCATAAGCAGAGAGCTGTGGGAACCTGCAGCACTGGAGGGGTCACTATAGTGGAAAGTTCTCCCAGGACTTTGGACTGTAGGGCTGGGGGCTAGAGGAGTGTAGCAGGGAGAAGCATTAGCTGAGCCATATTGAGCTAGAGATGCTAATGCTGACCTTTCTAAAGGCAGCTGGGAGGAAAAGGAGGACCGCAGGTTAAAGGATTGTGTGTTTACTGAAGGAGAGCCTTCAAGGGCTGGAGTAATGTGTGAAAGGGTGGAGGACGGGGATCCAGCTGTGGGTGTATGGAAGAGGTTTAATGTACTAGAAGTCCTGCCACCCCCACCAGTAAACTGATGAAATGCGGATGTCTGTTTGGTATTTTGTGTTTGCTGACCATGGAGGAGTGGACTCGGGGCATGGCTGAATGATCCAGTTGAAAGCGGGCTAACATTTGAAGATATTGTGGTCAAGAGCCCACAGGTGGCACCAACTAAAGGGCCCCCAGGAGACCCACTTGCGGTCAATCCACTTGACATGTCCCCCACTGCTCCACTCACAGCAATGCTCACTGCACCGCCTACTGCCCCAGACAAGGTCCCAGCACCTGTGCTGCCTTGTTGGAGGTGAGTGGACAGTGGTGGGGTACTTGGTGGGAAGGGCTGCTTGTGTTTGGGTGGAGGATGGAGCTGTGCAGTACTACATGTGGGAGATGCAGATCTGGAGTAATTGCCAGTGGGTAATGCAGAAGCCCGACTAGGCCCAGGATGTGAAACTCCACTTATGCTGCTTCTAGAGGCCTGGTGGTTGCCACTACCTGACCCAGTTGGCCCCGTTGAATGATGTGCCCTGAATGAGGCAAGTAGAGGAGTGTCTGCTCCAGTATGTGGTTTTGGAGGAGTGCTCGAAGGCGAGTCTCCAGCTGAACCAGGAGCTGTCGATGTGGGTACAACCTGGAACCTGTTTCTCAGTGCTTCTTTTGTTGAACCCAAAGAGGAGGTAGAAGGGCGGAAGAGTGTGGGAGGCAGGTGAGGGTGGTGGGTCAAGGCAATAGCAACTGATGTTGTAGCAGCAGCTGCTTGTAATGGAGCCTGGATGAGTGGGGCCCAAATGACCGGAGTAGGTGATGGAGGAGCTGGGGAACGTTGGTCTTGCATCAGGTGGGCACAGTGCGCCATGTCTCGATCGTGCTGCACTATCTGCTGGATGATCTCATTCTCCTGATAGTTGAGGACGCCAGAGTTTAAGTCATGCTGGACCTTGTGCTGCAATATAGAGTTCTTCTTTCCTAATGGACAGAAATATAGAACAATCAAGCCACATACCATGCAGATACACATCAAACATGTAGATACAGATGAAAGACAAGATTTCTTCACTTTTTTTATTCCAACTGATAGGTTCCTTCATGCATAAATAAACGATTATGCATGATTGTCCAACATATAACCCTGCTAAATGATTTATTTGAAATCCTGGGTCAAAGCTCAGCATTAGCTTGTTCACCCATGCTGCTTCTCTTACCCACAAAAAAGCTGAATTATAATCATGGCTTTTTTCAATAACCTCCAAACAAAGGACATTATTTCCCCTCAGGCGGCACGCTGAATATTAAAGAGCTGCTATGATCATGTGTCTTTTTAAATACCTCTTTTATTCTGTTCTGTTACCCTGCACATGCTTTTTCTTGAGTCTCAGCAAGCCTACAGCTTTGGGAATACCCCAGGCTGAGAGGCTGATAGCAGTGAAGGGGGCGACCTGTGTGGAAATAGCACAGCCTGGTAGGGGGTGTGATGGCTCCTGCAGTCAGGACAGTCTGTGTTTGACTAGTTCTTACTGTCAAGCACTAGATAAGGGAGCGAAAGTAATCAGCAAGTAAACATGGCCTCGAATTTGGGCTGATGGCTGATAGGAGAAAGAGAGACACAGGGCATTCAGACACAGGGGTCTTTTCCATCTTTGGTAGTTGTTGGATGATGGATCTAAGTCTCATGGGGCTGGATGAAGGTTAGAAACAGTATCACACAAAACTTTATCATGCTGGAGAAAGGAGATACGAGTGAGAAAAAATGCAGTGCACTTCATCAACTGCTGTGGCCTCTTCCCATTATTTGATATCAACACATTTTGGTACCATCAACAATCATAAGTTATTACACTTTAATTAACTAAACTGAATTGTATTTGAATATTTTTTTTAGAATAATTATCCATTAAGGCAGGAAACAGAATTAGCATTAAAGTCCATTTCAGAAAGCCATTTTCTGATATCAGAACGTGATAATTGGATGTAAGCCAGTGTAAAGAATTTTGACAAAAATTAAGCTCAATTAAGCTGAACTAAGACACAAAAAAGTTGATTGATGAAAACAATAGACTAATGAAATAAAATGTCACCCCTGTACTCAAGATTTTTGATGAAATTGATGTCCTTAAACAAAATGTCAGAACTTGTTGTTTGTGCAGAGATGGCAAAAGATTTCTTAGATTAAACAAATTGGATACTGTGTCAGAACTGTAGCTAGAAAACATCTTTATTGTCATTTATTCTTTCAATATTCTTTTCCCTAAAAGAAGCAAAATGATTTGGAATAGGACCATTTCAGAATGTCTAGAAATAGAGTGAATAATCTTATTGAGTACATGAGGAGGTGATGAAGTGACATGCATAAATTCAGCATGTCCATAATTCAAAACCGAAACCATGAGCAAGGTCAAAATCAGATCAGGAAATGCAGAATCAAGGAAACATGGCAGTTTATAAAACAAACTAATCACAGGATGAGCATAGAAGAGGTGCGCACATTAGGTAACAGACCAGTAACAGAATAGAAGCAGTGGAGATCAAAAGCACAAGCACATGGCAATGTAAACAAAATCAATTCAAAACAAAAACACGAGAGGAGCGTTCGGCGAGCTGTGCTGAGAGGGGGATGTCATTCTTTGCTCTCTTTGATTGAAAATAATATCAGAGTATCCACACACTACTGAAACCACACAGGCTTTAAACATACACACGTTGCTGCCGGAACTATTTAGGGTAGTTTTTTTGTTTTTTGAAAGGTTTCTCCAGTTTCAGTGTAGGTGCTCCTATTTCTAAAAAAAAAAAAAAAAAAAAAAAAAAGGAAAAAAAAACCACATTCACTGGTTCTAATAGACTCAGTGGCATCCAATACACTCATGTAGACTGTTTTAGTGGGAAATGATTCAGTTTGTTGTTTCTGCTGTAGTGAGTGGGCTGAGTGTCAGTGTTTTTACAGCGAGGGCCATATGGCTCCCTGCGGTGCCAGATAAACATGGAAGTCTGTGACAGCGGTAACACAGCCAGACGCTGCTGCTGCTCAGCCTTCAGCCGACTGATTCAATAAGGGCAGCGACTCAAGAAACTGACAAGGAAATTACACTGCACTCCCAGGCATTAAACACACAGCACACATCACTATCCCTATACTATACTATACTTTACTATACAATACTATACTATATTATACTACATTGTACTATACTATACTATACTACACTATACTATACTATACTATACTAGACTACACTATATTACACTATACTATAGTATACCACATTATACTAGACTACACTATACTATACTACACTATATTACACTATACTATCCTATACTACACTATACTACACAATATTACACTATATTACACTACACTATACTATACTATACTACACAATATTACACTATACTATACAATATTACACTATACTATACTACACAATATTATACTCCTGATTTACTGGCACCCGTCAAGTAAAGGAGTACACTACACACATCTTTCCACTTAACTGGACAACTGGAGAAAGTGCTTACATTTTCTCTAAAAAGAATTTTAGGATGCTTTCTCTCAAAAACATATGCAAAAACTCCTGCAATCCAAATTGACTCAGGACAGAAATCTGCATCATTTAGTTTGACCACTAGTCACTCAATATTTCAGCTGAACACTTTAGCAGCCTGCTAAATCTGGAATCTGACAAAAACAAGCTCAGATTTTAATGAAATTCCCTGTTGTCTTTACACCTGCCCAAAAAATAAGTACACTGTATGACCTTTCATAGGGCAAATCAAATCATAACCTGGCTCAAGCCTGATCCTTGAGGCTGAACAGAGCAGGGTTTTCACATGCAACATACGAAGGGAAAAAATGCAAAATATAGGTGGAATTCGAACTATTCCTGGTTTCACATAACGTTATAAGCAGAGCTACTATGACTAACCATATCCTTTGCATGGCATTTGCGTGGCATTGCATTACACCCCTAATGCGTAACATTTCCATACGAATGGGCTTTTTTACAAACTTTTGTATTATGTTAATGAGGGAGACTTACCTATACGATCGAGGCGGTCCAGTGCAACAGTCTCAAAGGCTCTCCTCATCATAGGATATTCTTCGAGCACCTCGTTGAAGTTATCTACTGAGAGTGAGTAGAGACGACAGTACGTATCTGCTCGGACACTGGCTGTGCGCCTTCCCCTTGTCAGCAAACAGATCTCTGTAATAAAATAAAAAAAACTTTGATACGTCAAAGCTATATCATTTTAGTTACATACTCTAACATGGCATTTGGCTGGATTATTTCCCCATTCTATGTAGATATCATTGAAATAGATTTTTTTCTGTGTGAACGTGTATACAGAACCTTCTGGCTTGGCACCAGTTTGGGCTCACTCTGGCCTGAGCTCTGCCCTGCTGAATTATTACTGTCACCTGGGTTTCACCTGTGTCTTTTTCTATTGCCATCCAAATCGATGCAGATTTGGCATCAAAACAAATCTAATGGGAGGGCATTAGGGTTCCCACAAGAGAAGGCTTCCCACAAAGACTGCCATTTAATTATCTCCAAATATGTGTTTGCCCACTCGGCCTCTCTTTCACACACACACACACACAGAGGCTGTGAACTAACTTGCATATCTCAGAGCTTAGAGGCAACTCAGCATCATGCACTCATATGAAACTTACAGGCTCTTCGTAAGCGTGAGACATGGCAGGTTTGTTGGCCTGCAATAACGACAGCAAGTGACCCACCTAAGCCACCTGCCATTACAGTACGTGTGCCAATACTTTATACCTTGGTGAAAATGGAGGGCATATAGGTCAGAGGTACCTTCTACAACACCATTATGTTTTACCCCATGTAGTGAGCATATACAGTATAGTGAATAGGAAGCTATTTGTAGTTGGGGGAATTTTAGACGGATCATGGCAACATAACAAATGTTATATTAAGCTAAGTATCTGTGAGAATTATACAGTACCATGGGTAAATAAATATATAAAGACCGAAAATGTTAAATCCTATAAAAGAATTGTAATGTTGCCTCCTAAAATTAGAACTGTAAACAAAACTGCTGTCTGGCAAAATATATATATATATATAAATATATATATATATATACATATATATATATATATATATATATATATATATATATATATATATATATATATATATATATATATATATAAATAAAAAAATCCATTTCTAAAGATGAATTAAATTCAGCACTTCAGCACAGGACATTGTGGGATTATGTATCTGTACTCATGCCATACAGCTCTGTTGTCTGTTTTAAGACTGTGTCTTAAGATTATTACTTATCACGTTGTATGAGATGATCCTGAAAAAAATTAAAAACTTTGTCTGAATTCTATAACAGACTTTGTGATGATAATATGTGATCTCCATGACAGTGTAAGACCGGCTTTAGACAGGTAAAAAATCCTGCTCAAAGCTCTTGAGCGGCACAGACAATATCTATTGTCAGGATATTCCTAAATTACTCTCTGCAAGAGTTCATGTTAAAACAACACCTTGCTCCACCAAAGAGCTGATAATGAAAACTTTCTATCAGAGAGAGAGAGAGAGAGAGAGAGAGAGAGAGAGAAAAGACTGCAGTAAAATGTGAATTTTCTGTAATCCAGAGCTGGAGCACTTAATGCCATTTTCAGAGCTTGGTGGGCTGGCAGACCTCATCTGTCATGCCAGCTCAGGAAAATTAGGCACCATTTACTATCCGCAATGTTGTTCCATGTGGGCTGGTGAAACCTCAGGGAAGCTTGGACCTCTCCTCCATTCCCACAATGCTCAGTATGTGGAGAGTCTGTGAGGACCCAGCTGGGATTCAGAGATCGAGTTTTTCCCTTCTCTACATGAGGAGTGCCAGGGAGGAGCAGGGGAACCAGCCGCGCTGTATTACATGCCCCATCTGGCCACTGCACAACCAATATCCCTGACCCACTTCTGTCTGAGCATGGCGTGTTGTGACATGGGTCCAATTTGTGCACTCAGATACGTTTTTATGTGTGTGTGTGTGTGTGTGTTTCAGTGAGTCATACATATATGCCTGAGTGTAACTAACTCAGCATGAGATAAGGTACACATTAGGAATGTAACCAAATACGAATACGTTATTCAGAAAGTACAGTTAATGTTTTCTACAGATTACAAATACAAATGTTTCTGGAAAGCTGAGACCAGAGCGGCTGAGACGAAAAGTGTGCATTAGGACTGGGATCCTGTGAGACGTCCATGAGATTCATCTTTAGTAACTGCCTGGTCAGGGTCATGGTGGTTTAAATTAATTTGCTTATATTTTGGGAAACTGAACCAACTAAATTTTCTAGAATATATCATGGGTAGGTACAAACAAAAAGAACTGCATGAGCAGGATGAAACAGTTCTGCGCACATCCTTACTTGAGACCAATTATGAACTGGAGTGATGTAGCTGAGGTTGAGGAACTGTCAGAGCCAGACTACACAGACAGTGCTAACAGTTTCTACTTCTGGGGTTTTCCAGTGTTTTAGGGTGAACGATTGGTAGGGTTAATATTTAATTGGAAACAAAAAAAATCTTCTTGTTTAAATCTAGATACAGATATGGATATTTAGAGCACAAACCAGATACTGATACCAATACTCATAGCAGAATTGTGTTACACACCTAATATACATATATGTATGTGTTCATGTACATGTGCATATACAGGAGCTAGGGTTAGGGTTAGGGTTAGGGTTATTCTGCATCCCTGAATAAATCCGTGCTAAAGAAGAGAGGAGCTAATGGCTGAATCCCGTCTGAACTTTAAAGAAAGAGCGAGATCTATCTATCCAAAAG
Source organism: Ictalurus furcatus (assembly GCF_023375685.1). Taxonomy (NCBI): domain Eukaryota; kingdom Metazoa; phylum Chordata; class Actinopteri; order Siluriformes; family Ictaluridae; genus Ictalurus; species Ictalurus furcatus. The sequence goes on from NC_071258.1 coordinate 4,426,152, forward strand.
TCATGTCTTTAACATAAGAGAACTGAAGTCTGGTGGTTAGGGGTTATCTGAAACCCCAAATTTAGTTATTTTGAAAAGAGATGGTCCAATTTAGATAAATGTATACCTAACTATTCAAGAGTTTCATATCATTAGTACATTTTATCAGTAGCTGAGTTTATGGCCCTGAGTTTATTTAAGCTTTTTTTGCTCTTAGTGGAATAACAGAAGCTAGACCTTTTATTATTATTATTATTATTATTATTATTATTATTATTTGTATTTGTATTTAGAAAACAGATTAAAAGCTCTATCTCACCAGTTCCAGTCCATATGTTGACAAGCCTGATTTAAAACATACTGCTGATTCGATAATAGAACTATATAACTTACTTAGCTTAGCCACTGATTCTCCACTGTTATTTCTACAGGTACGCTTACTCACTAAGCAGTTTTTTTTTCCCTTTCGCTCACCAAAATAGCGCTGGACTCCAGGCCAAGTGAACACTAGCACAATAGAATATCTCCCACAGACTGACCAGCAAAAGAGGGATCTTTTCTGGTGTAAAGTTGGACAATTGCTGAGACAGATTACTCTCTTTTTCTTTTTAAACTCTCAGTGGTAAAATGAAAGAAATGTTCAACAGCGATGCATCTTGTGTTACGTCAACTCTCTTAAAGCTCCCCTTAATGTAAACATGGTTTAGTTCAGTCCCAGTAGACAGGTTAACAATATTGCATCCATGCATCTTAATTCAAATGATCACGGTACCAAAGAAACACCGACATTTAATGGATTAATTCAGCAGTAAAGGTGACTTGCCTTCATTTGAACAGAAGTAAAGCTTAATGGTACAGGACCTGCAGTTATCATAATCTGAGAAATTGAGCATTTGAGATTCCCTTATAGATTAGGGATAATACTAAAATGTGCAGGACAGGAGGTACTACAGGATCACGATGGGAATCTGTGCTATATCTGATTGTAAGAGCTTACATGAATCCATGAAGGGATCCTGCACTGTTGGTGATCTTTGTTATTTTCCTGTATGAAACATATCGAGTCCAAACTCTTTCCAGATGGTTTTGTAAACATTTTCCAACCTGAAGAGTGTTTTTTTCTTTTGGTGAGCGAAAGAAAAAAAAAAACAAAACTGCTTAGTGAGCCAAAAAGTCTTTTTCAGAGGTTCTCAGAAATCCTTTTTTTATTCGTGCCATGATACACTTCTACAAGTGTGAAGATCAGATTTTGATCGAGCCAAACACCTACTAAAAACTCTCATTTCACCTTCAAATGAACTGCTAATCCTACAGGTGCACATACTTTTTGCCACTCACAGATATGCAATATTGGATCAAGTATACTATTTTTGTCTCATTTGTTTAATTCGGTTCTCTTTATCTACTTCATCGCCTTGTGTGAAGATCTGATGATGTCTTAGGCCGTATTTATGCAGATATACAGAAATTTCTAAAGGGTTCACAAACTAGCCTTTTGCTCCGCAAACACCAAATGCAAATTTACTTACTAAATAAATCATGAATAATTTGTACTGAAAGAGATGTCAGTCACTTTAATATAATTTATTAAGATTTATTTAACTTTTTTAACCTCTTATCTCTCTCTCTCTCTCTCTCTCTCTCTCTCTCGCTCACATTTCATTAGTTGTGCAGGACGGAGGACTTGTACAAATACACTCGGCTAATCACAGCAACGCCTATATAAACTTTTTCAAGGAAGCTCTTCAGAAAGGAACACACACACACACACACACACACACTTATTATAAGCGGGGACACCCTGGACGAGGTGCCAACCCATTGCAGGGCACAGTCGCAAACCCATTATATATATATTTGTATAAGGTTCTGTTTTTCAACAGTTCCATTACCTCAAGAAAGAAAGAAAGAAAGAAAGAAAGAAAGGCACAACATTGGAAACTATACAAAAAAGTGGGGGTAAAATACGATTTGATAAGTTCAAAAATCTCTAATCTGATCTAAACTTTTCTCATCTAAACTTTTCTAATTTTCCAGCAGCGTTGTACAGTTTCCAAGTCTCTTTACCCGGACAGTCCCAAGCTCTGTTTTCATTTCGCAGTATCAGATCTAGCCTGGAGGCCCAGCTCGGCATTGACACGAGATTTATTCCGTTGTGTTTTTTTGTAAAGTCACCGTGACCTCTAGTCTCTGCTTGCTTCAACCTCAAACCTCCCACCACAGTACATCTTTCATATTAGCATCATGAACCAGAACCCTTGTGCTTTTCTGACTCCGCTTGGCTTGTGACTCAGCACATAAAAGAATAAAATCCTGCATGTAATCCTAAACAGGCTTATTGTGCACTCGGAATCCAAAACTGTCTTATCGTCCAACCTCCTGCTGAACCTAACAGGCTGTTATGCTTTTCTCCTGTGACAGGAAAGGTAAGTCTGTGTCTGTTTGTGCTGGTAATAGTAGCGCTGCTAATGTTTACAATGCTGCATGATCGTGTACATGACTGGACTGGCTTCTTTTATCCTGCTATTTTTTATTCACTATTTTAATGTGGGTTTTTCGATGCACAGATGTACGAGAGGTAGGTAGAGGTGTGCGAGGTCGGCAAGGGCTAAGCTCACCTGCGCTCAAAGCCTTTCTGTCAGCTCGGATCTTCATCGAGCAGCTCGAGTGAACACACACTAACCTTTCAGAGTGTGTGAGCACCCTGCGAGCCTAATATAGCCTGACATCACACCATCCATGCATTAACACTCTTCTTCTCCAACCTCGTTGCATCGGGATCCACAGCGCAAATGCTAGAGGCTACTGACGTCACACTCCGAGCCTGAAGTAACAGCTGCTGTTCTATAGACAGTATCTTGGTCTAAATCACACCCTCTCGCTCTCACACACACACACACATACACACACTTACACACACGTTCTGATATCACAGCTCTCTCTAAAAGACCCTAGTTTGTCACAGGTTAACCGTATTTTGTTGAGGGTGACATGGCTGCAATCACGTTAGACGAGACATGAGACGACAACACAGATTTGAGAGAACACATTCGATTTTTATTCCTCTAAGTCTAACAGAACTGCTACATGACATTTGTTCTTGATGAAGAGCAAGATGTGTTATCCTATTTAAAGACTTGAAGAATCAACCTGCATAGGAAAAATCCAATCTGGGCTTACATTTGCAGATTTGGTCCATTCGAGTTAACGCCAATATTTAGGTCAGGAAAGTCAGGTAATGAGATTTGGGTTATACAGCATATAACTGACCAGCATGTAAGTCAGACCTCAGAGGTGTGTTCAATCGCACAAATGATCTGGGATAAGCGTTGGTTTATTTGTTTTTTTTTCATCAACATTGTTCATATGAAATCCAACGATATCCAATTACATCAAAATCACTCGTACAAATTTCTCACGAGATCAGGTACACAAACCCATTTGAAAGGTTAAGTTACTTACTTAGCCTGTCTACTCATGTACTACTCACTGTAGTGGTGCTTGAAAGTTTGTGAACCCTTTAGAATTCTATAAAATATGATCTAAAACATCATCGGTCCGATTGTAGACGACGACAACCCGATTAAACAAAGGAAACAAAAATATTATACTTGGTCATTTTTTTATTGAGGAAAATGATCCAGGGAGAGTTCAGCAGCCCTGTTTAACACCTGCCCCCCTCCACACACACAAATTAATTTCATGAGTGACTAATTCCTGTTTGTTATAAATTCCCAATGGTTCCCGCTGCTCTCCCAGAGCTGCACTGGTGCCAGGAAATGCTGCCCGATAACATTCAACCATTACATCAGCACCACCATTAACCTCTACCATATTAATGCAATTAAGAAATAATTACAGATGCCAAATTCAAAGACGGCACTGGGGGTCATTTACATTTCCAAAAATGTGTCTATCTATCTATCTATCTATCTATCTACCTACCTACCTACCTACCTACCTACCAACCTACCTACCTACCTACCTACCTATCTATCTACCTACCTACCCACCTATCTATCTATCTGTCTATCTACCTACCTACCTATCTATCTATCTATCTTTCTACCTACCTATCTACCTACCTATCTACCTATCTTTCTATCTATCTACCTATCTATCTATCTATCTATCTATCTATCTATCTATCTACCTACTTACCTATCTATCTATCTATCTATCTATCTATCTATCTACCTACCTACCTATCTATCTATCTATCTATCTATCTTTCTACCTACCTATCTACCTACCTAAATACCTATCTTTCTATCTATTTACATACCTACCTATCTACCTATCTATCTATCTATCTATCTATCTATCTATCTATCTATCTTTCTTTCTAGGCCTATTCATGCAGCAACATATTGGCAGAACACTAGACCACTATTTAATTCTTATTTCAATGTGTGCCATCTTCTCATTCATAAATCACTGTAATGGTCGTCTACATCTATTGAAAAAGCCATCTTGAATGTTTATACTCTGGAAAAATCTGTAATTACACGCAGGCAAATTGAATAATGTTAATGGAGAGCCCAGAAAATGGATTTAAGGACGTGCGTAACCCAACTCTGAATATAAGTAACTTTCCATATGTAAATATTGACATAACTTCTGGAGTTAAGTCGCCAACTCTTGAGTATGTAGGAACTGATCGGTGTGGCTCAGTAACAAATCTATCTATCCTGTACTTTTTATATTATAAATAGAGATATACGCTGCTTCTTAATTAGAATTAATGCGTCCTAAATAGTAGTATGTTGAAATGAGAATCCCAAAGGTATCCGGATGTTTTACTATTTCCGATAGATTTCCGAAGTGTTGACCTGTGGACACTTTTTCAGCCAATATTACCCACAACTCTTTGCGGGAGCGGGGAGGAGTTTTGTGACACAGGTAAAGTTGCCTACTGGTTGGCTGACACAGTGACCGTGTGCCTTAAACAACGGTTTAACAAGCGTAGAAAGGGAGATGGCGTGTGTAAGGACGCGTTTTAGAGAGGTGTAAATGAAATGTGGAAAAAAATTAAATTCTATAGTATCGATTAGATAAGGAATAATGAATGAAGAAAAGCTGAACAAGGAGTGTGTTTATGGTGGCGGTGTGCGTAACTAGGCAACAACGTTCTCTTCCGTTACATGATGAGTTAGTACGTCCCAGTACTTGCATACTCTTTTGCTACACACTCAAATAATGTACTTTTTCTTCACAAAAAGAGTACATACGTTCAGTGCATAGTTTAAGTAGGTGAATTGGGATGCAGCAATAATATGCACCTGATCAAGATGGCCACCAGTGACGGAAACACATGAAGCCGTAAATTTAGCCCGCATGCCTGAGGTACGGCTTATTGTAATTGTGGTGTTCTCAGAGATGAATTGCTTGCCCTCTTTCTGTTATTATGCATGGGGTTCCCACAGAGCGAAGCCAGGGGGCTTGCATGATGAACATTAGCCATAATTAATGGCGGACCAGTGGGTCACATGCTGCTAACCGCCTCAGTGGCTTTACCCATTACCTCAACATAGCAGCCTGAACTATACACTGACGCTATATGAATGAAATGGTATTAGGATTATATCGTGACAAAATTACATTAAGCACAAGAGAGAAAAAAAAAAACTACTGACCTTTGACCTCGTGCACTGATTGATTTGATTTCCATCACACCCTCATATAAATGTGCATACAGACAGTACATACAAGTGCACAAGGCATAGTGTATTGTTCATTCAGATGAGTTAGCTATTTATCAGAAACTGGTATTAAATTATCCAAACACTCAAAAGTACAATATGATATTTTCAGAAATCATTATAAACAAGGGAAAATAAGACAGAAACTGCAGCTCAGATTGATCTCATGGCCCTCTGTGATTTCAGCAGCATTAAAAATGAATGAAACTCCCTCAGTTTTTAACTGCTGATAATGTGAAGGGAAATAAAGCAGTGACAATCAACAAATATCAAACCAAAGCATTTACCAGTCTGAAAAGAAGCTCGTTTGGAATTCTCTTACACTGTTTTGAACGTTACTGGTTTTAGCCTCCTGCAATCTTAGCATATCTTTTACATTTTCCTCCTGAAATGACAGAGCTAAAGCCTGAGCCTTTTTTTTTTTTTTCTCAGACAGTACCTAAAGTATAAAAATGTAATACTGGAAAATAACGGGATGTGTAGAGAAACTGAGAAGCCCTCAAATGACTTTAACAACTTTCTCTGTTTCAGTAAATACGACGTAGGAGACGTTGGATTGGTCACTTTTTGCATTAGAATTAAAAAATTTGGCGTTGACCCTCAACTCGAGAAACTCTGAAACTCAATTTTGAAGTGATGACAAGTGGCCACCAAACAAACATGATGTACACCGATCAGACATAACATTAAAACCACCTTCCTAATGTTGTATAGGTCCGCCTTGTACCGCCAAAACAGCTCTGACCCGTCGAGGCATGGACTCCACAAGACCTCTGAAGGTCTGCTGTGGTATCTTGCATGGTATCCCACCCAGTGACAGGTGCCATTGTAATGAGATAATAAATGTTATTCACGTCAAGTGTAAGTGGTTTTAATGTTATGGCTGATCGTTGTATGTCACTCAAATCTCACAATAACAAGTGGATACATGACTGGAAAAAGGGAAATAACAGTATATTACATCTTGTTCTGGGTAAAAAAACATACTTTTATGTCATGCACACTGGCCAAAAATAGAACCCCACTTGTTTCTAGGAGCTATAAGCTTTTAATTTTTGTTTGTTTATTTTTCTAACAAAATCTTTGTGTTCTCACCAGCAGAAATTTGTAAAGAGGTTTTTGCTCTGCTGAATAATGTGTGTGTGTACGTGTCAGTGTGTGTGTACATCTCAGACCGTATGGTGTTGCTGTTACAGTTAAAGCTCCATTACCTCCAAAGTAGGAACCATCTGACAGCTTGGTTTCCTTGTTCCCTTTAGTGAGCACGCTAACGACGCCGTGCTGTATGAAGTACATCTTCTTCCCAATGGTGCCTTCACGGATGATGTAGTCTCCAGGCTGGAAAACCTCAAAGCGCAGCTTCGTCAGCATCGACGTGACGAAATTCGGATCAGCGTTGGCAAACAGAGGCATCGACGCCACCAGCTTCCGACAATTGAAGTTGATTATTTCCTGCAAAAGCGAGGAAGCAGTTAACATGATATTTTAAAATGAAATGGCGTTTTGATTTTACTACAGTGCGATGCATTTTCAAGAAACACTTCTGCTATTAGTTCTCTCTTAAAGAGTCAGATATGACTAATCCATTTAATTACAGGCTTTATGTCGTGACGTACATGTGTTGGTTTCAGTTTTTATGGTTCTGTTTAAAGCAATTATTCCAACGTCTTGTGTGGAGCCTAAAGTAATTACATGAATTGTCTAATTTAGCACATTGGAAACACTTAAACCCTTCAAACCCGTCTAATCACCTTCACGGAACCACTGACCTTCTTTCCTTGATTTATATTGTGTTTTTCTAGGCAGAAATTACCAACGTTTTTGCCTGTCTGAGATCTTCATGTGTTTATGCTCACCTCCCTGAGAGGCTCATTCAACTCCCCCAGGATGCTCTCCTCATCAAACATCTTGCCCTGGTAACGGTGCTCGTAGTAATCATGGATCCTCTGACGCATGTCTGCTGGCAGCTTGTGGAAGGACATGTACTGCTCCACCTGTTTATACTGCAGAGAGAGAAAGAGCGAGAGGACCATGGGTTACGCGAGTGCTGAGGGTTTCATTGATTAAGCTTCAAAGAATATACATTTACAAGCCTTGAAAGAAAGGAAGAAAGATAGACAGAAAGAAAGGGAGAGGTTAGGTTTATGTTTATTTAATAAGTTGAAAGAAGGAAGGAAGGAAGGAAGGAAGGAAAATGAGATTGTTATACATTTTAATTATTTAAGTTTAAGGAAGAAAGGAAGAAAGAATTGAGAAAGGAGGAAGAGAAAGAAACAAAGAAAGAAAGAAAGAAAGAAAGAAAGAAAGGGAGAGAGTAGGTTTAATTACTTATGTTTATTTAATAAATTAAAAGAAGGAAGGAAGGAAGGAAGGAAAGAAGAAAAAAGACAGAAAGGGAGCGGTTAGGCTTAATTACTTATGTTTATTTAATAAACTGAAAGAAGGAAGGAAGAAAAAAAGGAGATTGTGATGCATTTTAATTATTTAAGTTTAAGGAAGAAATAATTAAGAAATTAGGAAGAGAAAGAAAGAAAGAAAGAAAGAAAGAAAGAAAGAAAAAAAGAAAAAAAGAAAGAGAAAGAAGCGGATATGTTTAATTATTTAAGTTTATTTAATAAGTTGAAAGAAGGACATAAGGAAGGAAGGATGGAAGGTTGGGAGGGTTTTAATTGCTTAAGTTTAAGGAAGAAAGAATTGAGAAAGGAGGAAGATAAAGAAAGAAAGAGGAATGGAAGAATAAAAAAGTAAAGGAAAAAGAAGGAAGGGAGTAAGTTAAAGGTATGTAAGAAACGAAGGAAGGAAGGAAGGAAAATGGAGGAAGAAAAAGGAAGGAGAAAAGAGTTTAGACACAAAATAAGTTATAATTATTGAAGTTTAAGGAAATAGGACTCAAGAGAGAAAAGAAAGTAATCAGCAAAATTCCACAGAAGGAAAGAAGGGCTGAAGGAAGGAAGGAAGGAAGGAAGGAAGGGAGGGAGGAAACATGAACTGTGTGCATCGCTGTCTAACACGTGTATGTGTGTGTGTGTGTGTGTATGCGTGTGTGTGCTGTTTAACGTGTCTACATGCTATAAGTCAGTCGTGTAGCATGTGTCACATTACACAATGATAGTGTGTTCCTGAATTAAACTGAATTAAAACAAGATGAGCTAAAGATGATGAAACACACACACACACACACACACACACACACACACTCTAAATGTTTTTTTTAAAAAGAAGAAGAAAAAGAAGAAGAAGAAGTTTAAAAGAAAAGTTAATTTATTGTGATTTTATATAAAGATTTTAGGTCAAATCTTCTGAGGACTTTTAAGGGATTAATATTCAAGATTCAAGCTTTTTTATTTATCATTTTTAAAAATCCTTTTCATATGTTTAAGTCAATAAAAAAAGACATAATTTCACTAATTCACTTAGTAGTGTTACTGTTATAGTTTTGGTCTTTGAGCGTTAACAAAAAAAAACAGTAAAAGTCTGTGATACGAAGAAACTGGGCCATTTATCGTAGCATCAGGTCGAAAAGCCTCGAGAGGAGGCGGAGGGAGAGAAAAAGGAAGACGAGGAAGCGTGCCAGAGCAAACACTGGAATAACAGAGGACGGAGGAGATGGCAAGGATGTAAAGAAAAAGAAAAAAAACTCAGTTACTATAATTAGGATCTTAAAAAAAACCTTCAGTGTTGGTGTTAATACCTCACGGCTGTGATAAGGACTTCAAAAAGCTCTCAAATATCTGAGTTCTCTGACTAATTTATGCCACAGATCAAAAACCTTCAGCATACGGAACACTGTCACGTATTTTCCCACTGACCTTTTTGCATAAAACACCTTCCGAATGCGAAACAAAGGCCTTACGTAAATCTTGCGCCAGCCGCGGCTTCTCCATCAAACCCGAGTCAGGTGTTACGAGCAGCATTACAAAATCACATTCCTGCGCTCAGGTTTGTTCGGTGATCCCTCTCCCAGTACAGGGACTAAGAATAGCTCTCATGATATACAGTCATGACTAGCTATACTGTAGGATATATTGGAAATGGAGATGTGAGTGCTGACCTGTAGCAGTCAGAGGCCTCGGTTTATTCAATAATTCCCTGCATATTGTTTGACTGCGGCGAAAAAAAGAACAAAAGAGCTCAGATGAAGTGGTTTTTCTTTTTATACGCCAATTATCGAGTGAGTTACTGAGAGTCCAGGTGCATGATTAGTAATGCTTAGAGGCTGGAAAGCCTTCAAGTCCATCTCTCTCTTCCTGTCTAGGTCTCTCGCTTGCTGATGCCCCGTCCTTCAGAAGCTACATAAGATATTTACATGTTTCAGAAAACAAAATAATAACAATTTACACCGATCATCCTGTTTAAAAGTTTACACCCCCCTGGCTCTTAATGTATCGTGATGCCTTCTTGAGCATCAGTGAACGCTTGGACCTTTTGTAATAGTCGTGTACGAGTCACTCAGTCGGCCTCGGTGTGAAAAGATGGATCTCAACATCATATAGGCGCTGTTGGAAAGGGGTCAAAGATGCAGAAGATGCTGGAAAAGCAAAGAATGTGCAGGACCTTGAGGATTTTTCTGAAGAACAGTGGGCATTTTAACTTCTCAGGACAAACAAGGGACTCATGAAGAACTCTCACAAAACATAAACACAGTCGATGATCATCCAGGTAACAGCACACGGGATTAAGAATCAAGCGTGTGTAAACTTTTGAATTGGTTCATTTGGGTAAATTCGGTTATTGTTGTGTCTTGTGGAGTATATGTAAACATCTGTTATGTGAAATAGCTCTTTCGGGGCAGGACTAATTAAAATTGCAATGAAATTTTGATGACCCCTATTATTTATTTCTTTTTAATTATTAACATTTTGCAGATTCTGCAAGGCGTATGTAAACTTATGACCTCAAGTATAAAGCAGAGAAACGAGTTAACGACTAAATTCCGGAAAAGGCTATTTTAATATTTTTAATCATTTCAGCTTTTTTCATTTTCTTCGCAAATAAATGAAATACTAACTTTAATGAATTAAAGTGACAGTCTAGGACGGAAAACGCTGTTTCGCACACAAACATCTGGATATTGAGAACGTCGAGAATGTTCTGATTTTAATAGGTAAATATTATGTACATAATTATTACATTTTTCCCCCAATGATCCCCAAATGCAGCCTTGTTCATTTTAGCCCGCCTCATTAAGAAGCACTTTTGTTTTTATTGTTGAATACTTAGAAATGCCTAAAAATTGTTAAAATACTGATGGTGCTGATATGAACGTCAGATTTTTTAAAGGTGGTGGTGGGGGCGGGGGTTCGCAAGATCTATCCTCCCTTGTATAACACTTAAAAGCTGCCATATTCGATGCTGTAAAACAGGCCAGATGCTGATATCTTCCCGAAAGGCCCCATGAAAAGAACAATAAAAAGCTTTGGGGTGCTCGTGAATCGAAGAAAGGATTAGTTGAAACATCTCCTGTCAGCAGCTGAAAGAAGAGAGCAAACAGAGAGAAAGAGAGAGAGAGAGAGAGAGAGAGAGAGAGAGAGACCCGGTCCTCCCCTAGCGAGAGCTCTCTAATGAGTCTGTGTGATGCGTTGGCTCCCTCAGGAGAAGCCCCCCGTGATGAGCTGCCCACAGCACTGCCTGAGGGAAAACTCAGAAACGTGGCTCTTCCCCGGCATCACAGTCACGCTTTATTGTGCAATCTTCGACCATCATTCACACATATACCCACACACACACACACACACACACACGCCATCATAAATGCCTGACGACCCTAAGGTGTGTGTGTCTCTGTGTGCACAACATACACACTTTATTGTGCAGCCTCTACCCATCATAAGCATCACGTCAAACTGAAGAGTCAGTTTAACCCTTAATGTCTGAGTACATTTTGTATGTTGACATACAGTATTTCCTGGTGTAAAAGGAAGTCAGTGTGAATTATTGTTAGATACGGCACAGTCCTGCGGAATCTAAACGAACTTGACGGTAGCTCAGCAAATTATGTAAAATGTTCAACTATGGAGGAATTCTCACCCACGCCTGTCGACTATTTTTAACAAGGACAATTATACTAGAGAATGATATGAGAATGATATGCTCACGTATGCTGCATTCGACAAGAGGTTATAACTCGTAATTCACAACCTGTGACCTGGAAAAAACAATGAATACACCCCCTCGACTCAGAACTCAGGATCGTGTCCTCAACTCCCCCAAATTCAGCCAATGAGGTCAAATCAACATACAAACATATTTGCTTGTTAAATCTATGGCGTTGACTGGCTACAGTAGCATGTTGCTAACAGTAAATAAACACGGAGGCACCCATGTTTTTTTTCCACACTTTGTAGCTCGACCTGATAGTGTGTAAAGACGGTGTACAACCGCAATTCCGAAAAAAGTTGGGACAGTATGGAAACTACAAAAAAAACAACAACAACAAAAAGAGACAATTGAAAAGTCATTTCCGAATGTACTACATTGAATACACATTATTAACACATTCTTTGATGTTTTACTTTGAGAATTGAATTTATGTTTGAAAATATATACTCATTTCAAATCTGATGACTGGAACACACTCCAAAAACATTGGGACAGTCGACTGTTTAGCACTGTGTAACATCTTTTAATAACACTTATTAAGTGTTATTCGGGCGCTGAGTGAAGACACCAGTTGGTTAAGTTTAGCAAACGGAATTTTCCCCCATTCATCCATTATGTATTTCTTCAGCTGTACAACTGTACGGGGCCTTCGTTGCCTTATTTTGCGCTTCATAATGTGCTACACGTTCTCAATCGGAGACAGGTCAGGACTGCAGACAGGCCATGCTAGCACCCGCACTCTCTGCAGAATGTGGTTTGGCGTTGTCCTGGACAGGATGGCAATCCAGTATGTTGCTCCAAAATGTGTACATATCTTTCTGCATTAATGCTGCCCTCACAGATGTGCAAGTTACCCATGCCATGGGCACTGACACACCCCCGTACCATCACAGACGCTGGCTTTTGGACCTGACGCTGATAACAGTTTGGATGGTGGTGGAGAACACGACGGCTGTTTTGTCCAAAAACTAATTGAAATGTTGACTCTTCGGACCACAAACATGATTCCACTGCGCTACTGGACATCTCAGATGAGACCGAGCCCAGAGAAGTTGGCAGTGCTTCTGGGCAGTGTTGCTGTATGGCTTCTGCCTTGCATAGTAAAGCCTTAACTTTCATCTGTGGATGCAGCGGCGAATGGTGTCGCCGACAAAGGTTTACCAAAGTATTCCCGAGCCCATGTCAGGATATCCATTACAGACTCATGACGGTTTTTAAGAGTGACGTCTGAGGGATCGGAGATCACGGGCATTCAGAAGTGGTTTTCGGCCTCGTCCTTTACGCACTGAGATTTGACCGGATTCCTTGAATGTTTTAATTATATTGTGCACTGTAGAAGGTGAAATTCCCAAAATCCTACAGATTTGTCTTTGGGGAATGTTGTTCTCACAGTGTTGGATTATTTGCTGTTGGCAGATTGCCGATCCTCGACCCATCCTTGCTCTTGAAGGACTAGACCTTTTTTAGAGGCTCCTGATTAGACAATTGCCTCACCTGTTTCACATCACTTTCTTATTTCAACTCGTCACATCGCTATTAGTCCTAAATTACCCCTGACCCAACTTTTTTTGGAATGTGTTGCATGCATCAATTTCAAAATAAACGTTTACCGTCCAAAAAAAAACTTTGATTAGCAGTTGATTAGGTAAAACATCAAATACCTTGTCTTTATACGTTTTTTTTTGTTTAAATACAACTCAAAGTACATTTACAAATCACTCCTCCTTGTATTTATTAGCACTTTCCATACTGTCCCAACTTTTTCAGAATTGGGGTTGTATAAAGATGAAATCCTCATCAAATAAACAGCCTTAATTTGGGGGGGAAAAAAAACACTCCTCTGGAAAGTGTGTGTCACATTATCTTCAACTCACACAAATTCCACGTTTGAAATGGTCAAACACCAACCATTTATTGTTAACCAAGGACGATTAGGAAACATGAATACAGCCAAAACAGCCCAAAACACACGGTGAATCATGTTTCCTGATAATGAGCTGCTACTGTAGAACAAGCTCCACCCCCTGGGGGCGGGACATATACTGTATGCAGTAAATAGCATTGAATTG
>NC_071258.1:4747500-4797500 GCF_023375685.1 Ictalurus furcatus
GTGTGTGCGCGTGTGTGTATATGTGTGTGTGTGTCAGTCTATTCCAGGGTAAGTCCAGTCAGTGAAGCATGCATGTGATAAACTCCCAGCTGTTTGCTGTCACCGTGTTTGCTCGGTCTCGGTTCCGCATGTGGTGCTGCTGTGGATCCTGTATGTTCCTAAACAGCCAGTATGAAGTCATTAACAGGATCTAAATTAGGCAGAAGCTCCAGGAGTGGAGCTGAGCTGCGGTACTATAATTTGATGGAAACGTTAATGATTTCTAATACAATCTTCATGAAATCTATTTACCCATGTGATGTAATAAATCACACAGACAAGGCGAAGTCACAACACACACGGAGCAACACGCTGCACTAATGCCCCCAGTGCAGTGCCTTGATGCTCCATGATCATTTCCTGATTTTTATTTATTTATCTATTTATTTATTTGTTTCGTATCTTATGCTTCCAGTGTTGAAAAAATATTATTATTATTATTATTATTATTATTATCATTATTATTATTTATTAATTGATTAATATTAATATTAATAATAATAATAATAATAGTAATAATAAAATAGAATTGTAAATACGTTTGGCACTGAATGTTTTAATTTGTTAAATTTACTTCAGTCATTAAACTGCTTTAAATACAACAACAACAACAACAACAACAACAACAACAATAATTATAATTATTTTTAAAAAAGGTAAAAAAAAATTTTTGTATTTGGGTCAATTTACCTCAGTCATGAAACTGCTATTTAAATAATAATAATAATAAGAAGAAGAAGAAGAAGAAGAAGAAGAAGAAAATGCAATTGTAAATACATTTCAAATTACTTTCTTGGGCCTAAATGTTTGTAATTTACTCAATTTACATCAGTAATCAAACTGTTATGTAAATGTAAATGTTACACAAAAAAGCATAGATAGATAGATAGGTAGATAGATAGATAGATAGATAGATAAGACTAGACAAGTCTACTTTTGCTGGAATCAGCTGTTCACATCAGTGTAGCATCGCGTACTGCACTGATATAGCAAAAGCCAGCCAATACTAATAGTTTTCTGGTTCTAATCACACACCCACCCACACACACACACACACACACACACACACACACACACATCATTACCATTGACCAATTCCTCACGTTCCTGCAACTTAAAGATATTATTCGTGGATTCTAATAATCATCAGCTTAAATGTCTTTATTACAACTTTTCCTAGAACTCTTCTCTCTCTCGCAAATGAGATTTATAAGAGAGCAAAAGTTTTAAAACTGAAATCTACACAGTGAAAACGTCCACATTTAATCTCTTTACATAAACTTTACGTAAACGGTTGCATCATGATCATATGGTTGATTCGATTTTTCTTCACCATCCTGACTACAAATAACAGGAAAAAGCCTCACTATAACTAAGACCCGGGAATATAATGGTGGAAAATGCTTGCCACGGCATATTCATGGACACTGCTAGTATTTGGCGTGCGGTGTGTAAAAGGTAAAAGCAGGACAGCAGACCTGCTGCTATATCCTCAGGAGGGCATCTGGCATGAAGGAGATGGAAAGTGTGTGTGTGTATAAGAGGGGGGGGGTAAGGAGGAAAGGAGGACAAGGTGTGAGTAAGAGTGTGAGAATAATTCATTTTTAAAGGTTGAATTGTTCTTAATTTCCACTACACGTACGGAAGATGGAACCAATGCTTGTGCAGATCCTCAGAAATTAAAGCTATGCATCTGTGTGGTGCAATACCAACATAAGCTGTGGGGGCAGTATAGCATCGTGTGTCCGAAACTAACTAAACAGACTAGTGTTGTGTCTCAAATTGCATCAGAATGCGTCTTGTGCTATTCAAGACCATTACTGAGTACTAACACTGATTGCAGTTAGTGTTTGAATTTTAAAAACATATCAAACACCTTCAAACGTAGAGGTCTTCCGGGGTTTTTTGTTGTTGTTGTTGTTTTTTTAAACTATTAAATGTAAGGTCATAGTTTACAGTTTGAGCGATAGATCATGACAGCAATCACAATGACAGCAGAAAGTTTTAAGAGAGACAGAGCTCATGACTCCACATGAATGCCCGGACCCAAGTTTTCCCATCAGAACACTGCTCAGAGCATCGCACTGCTTCTGCTGGCTTGCCTTCTTCACATAGTGCATCCTGGTGCCATAACTTCCGCAGGTAAGCCATGCACACACCGGGCACCTTCTTCCATCGCCCCATGGTCCAGTTGTGATGCTCATGTGGCCATTGTAGGTGCTTTCGGCAGTGGACAGGGGTCAGCATGGGCACTCTGACTGATCTGTGGCTACGCGGTTCCATACGCAGAAAGCTGTGATGCACTGGGTGTTCTGACATCTTTCTATCAGAGCCAGGGTTAACTTTTTGTGCAACAGCAGCTCTTCTGTGGGATCGAACCAGATGGGCTAGGCTTCGCTTTCCATGTACATCAGTGAACCTTGGGCGCCCATGACCCTGTCTCTGGCTCACTGGTTGTCCTTCCTTGGACCACTTTTGCTAGGTACTAACCACTGCATACCATTTACACCCCACAAGACCTGCCGTTTTGGACATGCTCTGACCCGATCGTCTAGCCATCACATTTTGGCCCTTATTAAAGTCACTCAGATCTTTACTGTTGCCCATTTTTCCTGATTCCAACACATCAACTTCTGGAACTTACTGTTCCCTTATTGTTGCCTAATATATCCCACCCCCTGACAGGTGCCATTGTAACCAGGTAATCAGTGTGATTCACTTCACCTATCAGTGGTTTTAACGTTATGGCTGATAGGTGTACACGTCATAGTGAAATGGACGTAAGCTTAATTAATTCTCCTTGTAGTCAGATACTGGCTGTGAAAATATCTACGATGCTGCACCGACACATCATCATCAAAACAGAGAAGAGTGCTTACACATTCTGTAGATCAAAATAGACATAAACCAGAAATTTAGCCAACAGAAGAGAAGTGACTAATGGAAAAGCCAATTTGCTGAAGGGGAAAGGATGCAGGATGTGAAAAGTCCATCAGGTAGGGGTCAGGTAGTGTTTTCTTTCCACTTCTCACAGACTTTAGAAGAATTTGCGAACCTTGGGTTAGTGATCCAATAGAATAGTCCTTTTGCTCAAAAAATAATAACTGCATGAACGGAATCTTAAATAAACACACGTTGCTTGTTTTCACCACGCCCACTTTTAGGGTTTAAATCCTAATACAGACATGGATATAGAGCCATTGCATTACATTCATAGCTTGCACCTCTGGTCTCAGAGGTAGAGCCAAAGCTCCAGCCAGTTCCCACATCTTCACATGCCAATAGTGGCCAGTTGCTATGGAACAGGGTGGCAGGTTCTGACATGCCTCGCCTCTCGCCTCTCCAAAATGCTTCTTTTTTTTTTTTTTTTTTTTAACCTTACAAACAGCCTGTTCAGAAAGAAGCATAAACAAGCATACGTGTTTAGAACAATATATAACCTTCCTTGAGTTGTTGTGTAATCCAAAACCATCGTTGTGTTTATGTTCTAGGTATAAAGTGGAAGAGTATTTAGGGAGAAATTACTGTTCATTTCAAGTGTGCCAAATGAGTACCTTGTATAGATGAACAATCTCGTAAAGATGGATGAATCCCAAAGTCATGGGCATTACCGTGGAAGTGGTTTGGGCTCTAATAGATACAGGACAAAAAAAAGATACAGGTACCATGTCAGAGGAACTGACAGGCCACCAGTCTGCATATTATTCCACTACCGCCCTTCACCCTGAAGATCGTGACCTTTGCTGTGGTTTGTCAGAAACAAAGCTCAGCAGCTCTCGCAATGACAGGTGAGTTGTGATCATGAAATGATTAGCATTTTCTTTTCTTTTCTTTCCTCCTATCTGGCCTTGTGATAGCTTGAGTTTTTTTTTTTTTTTTACTCCACGACTACTGTCTGATTTATTTCTAAATCAGTTCAATTAAATATATTGTGCAAGAACAAGTCTCCAAAGGCTTGTTTTATCATGGCGCACTAATTAGGTTCATGCAAAAAGGACAAGGAGGGGACCAGACCATGACACTGCTGCCTCTCCCTCTGGACTGTAAAAAGTAAGACGTAGAGAGAGAGAGAGAGAGAGAGAGAGAGAGAGAGAGAGAGAGATTTGAAGCCTAATGCAAAACTTCACTATTCAGATCTCACATGATCCATTTTTGTATGTTGTAGATTTGCAAGCCTTTCGACTCGTAACCACTACGAAGGGATTCAAACTCCATAACATATGTGAAAAACGGTACCTAACTATCTGATGCACATCTAGCAGTCCTTGCATGAAATCTTCATATTACATTCACCTGATCCAGCAATTGGACATGTAATGCCTTGGGAGAAAATGAGATGCTCACAAGGCTATTCAGCTAGAGGGAAGTCGCAGTTAAATCGAGCAGGCAGAGTGAAATCACCTATCATCCACATGTGTCGTGAGATAAATAGTCAAGCCAGTGTGCATGGGTTAATGAGGCTGCCCCTTCGAGCGGGTCGGGGTGGTCTCGTCTCGGTGGCGTGCTGCCAGTTGGTACGAGGCCCAGCTGCATCTCCGATCGCGGAGTCTTCGCCTCCATCATCCATCATCTTCAACGTCTAATCATCCTTCCGACAGCGGCTCTTCCATGGAGTTGGCAGGATACGCTCCCGCGCCTTGACAAGCCAGCGAGGAAATTACTTATTTATCATCCACAGGCTGTTGATTGTTGAAGAGTTGAAGAACTCTATTTGTCTGTCTCTGAACAACATAGAAGTCCCCTATTTCTGTGGTCCGTTGTCATGGTAATTTCTCCTCTCAGCAGAGCTGTTGAGGGTGATTTTATTGTGTCTTGATTGGAGATGATGTTGGAGAGGCATGTGGGGAGATTGTCCTGATATCTTCAGTGCATTCATATGAGATTTCACTACATTTGTCTCGAAATTTTTGTACTCAAGTAATAAGATAGATAGGAAGAAGTGGGGAAAAGGTTCATTTTTTTTTTGATGACTTTCAATGTTTACTTATTGTATGCTCAAATATGAAGCTTAAGTTGTGTTCCTGCTTACGTAAACGTTAACTGAAGGTCTGCATGTTCAGTGGTCAAGCGTGCAACGTGACAGTTGTTCATTTTCTCACTAAGTATCAGTGTCTTGGAAATGGTAGCTCATCTCCTTTCTAAAAAAAAAACAGAATCGATTAGTCAAGACATGTCTGGTGTCTGACGTTTGCCTCATTAGCGCACTGGACCTAAGAGGTAAATGTAACAAGTAAAGTTTCCTTCCAAATCTTACACAAACAGGATGGAAGTCACTTGCATTACTCCTTCACACTTCCAGGGTCCCTGGTTCGACCCTGAGCTTGGTGTTTTGCATGTTCTCCCCATGTTCTCTCCAGTTTCTCCCACTTCCCAAAAACATGCTGGTGACTTTATAAAAGAAACCAGAATGGTTCACATAATGGAATGACTTAAACATACAAGAAGTTTCAGAGATGACTCAGAGATGAGGCAAAGCTCCTCTGGCGTGTATGTAACAATGCGCTAGTATGTTCACTGCCATAGGCACATAAATTCAGGAAGGTTGGCTCAGTCCTAGCGCTCAACATTAATACCCTGGAGATGAGGATGTAGAGAGGAATGCTGGATGAGCTCTCAGCTATCATTAGTAACTCCTGCCATCCAGTTCATTCCCAGTAGAGCCTGCTCAGCAGCAGGCTGTTCCTGTCTCAATGCACGAGGGAGCACGTTCACAGGCTTCTCTTTTCTATGTCTATCAGACTGTTTACCACAGCCTTGAGTCTGAGCCTGTCCATCCTTTCTGCCATTTGGATTACAAATCTAAGCTATAGTCAGAATTGCTCTCAAAAATTAAGGGCATTTGCAGCATTTATAACAGAAAAAAAAAAACACCTTGTAGAACTCTATATATGGAATTACCAAAGTTTCATACCTACTTGGGCATCTATCCAGGGGTTCAGTCGATAGTGTTGCTGTCTCATGTTTGCATGTTCTCCTTGTGTCCGTGTGGGTTTCCTCAGGGTTTTCCGGTTTCCTTCCACCCCCCAGAACATGTCGGAAGGTGAATTGGCTACTCCTGTGTGAAGGAGGTACTCTACACAGTCACCACACCCACTTGGAAAAACTAATAAACATCAGCCTTAATAAATAGGAATCAATATGTAATTAAAAGTCAAACAAGGTATCGATGTTGCCTAAAGATTCCTGCAAGAACCAATCAGACAATGCATTAAAACACACGCAAAAAAAAAAACACCACCCAATTAATATTACGTGACTTTAGACAAAATGTTCTCTGCTACAGAGCTTGAATCTTATGCTACTTTATGCTTCGTTTCCATTTCACATGCAGGGGAAATTACTGATAAATAACCTGTGAAATTGGGAAATGGTAAGATGAAAAATGTGAAAAATGAGCATTAATTATCTTACGCAATATGGTTGCAAAGTGAATTATTTTTCGAGGTGAGTGCGGTGTGATTTAAATAAAAAAAAAATAAAAAATAAAAATATATATATATATATATATATATATATATATATATATATATATATATATATATATATATATATATATAATGTATTCTTATAATTTATGACTGGTGAGGATTAGTCAGGATGTGTCATACCTATTTAAAATCCTGAAGAAAAATACTTCAATAATGACGACTTAGTAATTCGAAGAAATAAAATGCACATCCAGTACAGCCTCGTCACAACGCTGGAACAAATTCCCAAGGGGACTTGGCACTGCCAGGCACTTTGGGCAGAGCCTGTGTCTGATAGCTACTGCAACTCATGCAGACGAGAGTGACAGCCAAATGTATTATTACCCCGAGGAAGAGGCCGAATGCCTCAGACAGAAACCCTGAATCACCGAGCTTATCCCCAGCATTAGCACACCATGGCGGTTAAGCTGATTTTCATATGAATTAAGCTTTACCAAAACACACAGATAAACAAACCAGCATGTAATGATGTTTCTAGACTTGATTCTCTACTTTAGCAAAGTCCAAACACATCATATCCACACAAAACCCAATTCAGAATATACTAATATATATATATATATATATATAGTCTATTGATAGACTAATGGTTTACTATTATATGCTATGATTTTGATGATACTATATGGATATACTATGATACACTATAGCTGTATTATGATACACTACTGATATACTATGATACACTATAGCTGTATTATGATACACTATGGTTTTACTATGATACACTACAGCTATATTATGATACACTACTGATATACTATGATACACTATAGCTGTATTATGATACACTATGGTTTTACTATGATACACTATAGCTATATTATGATACACTATGGATATACTATGATACACTATGGTTTTACTATGATACACTATAGCTATATTATGATACAGTATGGTTATAACATGATGCACTGTGGCTATACTATCATACACTCTACTATGATGCAATATGGCTATACTATGATACACTATATTTTTACTATCATACACTATGTTATGATACGTTATAGTTATACTATGATGCACTATGGCTATATTATGACATACTATATTTTTACTTTGATACACTATACTATGAAGCACTATAGCTATCATATGATACACTACAGTTTTATTATGATGCATTATGGATATACCATGATGCAATATGGCTATACTATGTTTCCCTATGGTTTTACTATCACACTCTGTGGTTTTATTATAATACACTATGGTGTATTATAATGGTGTGTTTACTAAGATAAAAGAATGATACTGTATGCTATGGATATTATCTACCTTGCAGAATAAATTGTACTCTTATGAAACATTTCTGTAAGAAACATGATAAGCCTGCTAAAGGTTCATTGCAGAGCCATGAGCAAATAGAGAAGGTCGAACTACTCACTGTACTGAAAGATCTCCATGAAGGCTTCTGGTTCGTCCTGTGTTCGTTATGTTGTTGAGTTGTGGGTAGAGCAACCACAGCTGGAGAACTACACTATCATTCTATTATGATACACTATGGTTTATTAAGATACACTATGGTTTCATTACAATACTCCACAGTTATGCTAAGATAGGATTATTGATAGACTATTGATACTATATTATATACTGCACCTTGCCCAATAAACAGAACTCTTATCAAACAGTTCTGCAGCTCACATTGTGAATGATATGGACAAGAAATGTGCTAAAGTTTCACTGCAGAGCCACAAGCCAAAAGAGAAAGCAGTCAGAATAGTCACACTCCTCAAAGACCTCCACGAAGGCTTCTGGTCCGTCTTGGTTTTGTGACATTGTTGGGGTGTGGGTGAAGTGGCCACAGCTGGAGAGCATCTCGGTCCTCCAACTCACTTTATGGTAATAATTGCAGTAAGCTGTAAGTTTTGTTCTGTGGAACTTGTGGCAGCTCAGAGTGGTTTCACTTGATCTGAAAGGGATTTATTGCATGCTGACTTTGTTGAAAGATCTCACCGAGCATGCACACATGCACAAGGAGGTATTCAACACATACTAAATGGAATACTAAGTGGAATACTCAAAAAATGTCCCACTTTATTTCCTCTGCACTGCGTGTTATTGCAAGATTAGATTGTCAGAGAGGAGCATTTAAGGCAAATAGATCCTTGGAAATAGAGAGTGTGCCCTTTTTCTGGTCTCTTTGTCACTGTGATCAATATTGATCTAAGTGCAGTTCACCTAGATAATTACCCTTCAGGATAATGAAACGCTGTATTAGCAAGAAGGAAAAGCCTGACGATCCAACTCTGTGATCGTTGCCTAGAAAGAAAATGAAGTATTGATGCTAATCATGGCTAAACGACATGTTAGTCATTGCTATAGGACACGCTCATATTTAAGCTTTAATATCCCGTAACGGCGTTTGAATGTTGCATGTTTCATCTTGAAGGCAAATAAGCAAAGCGATCAAAGAGCATGTTGATATTATGATGTTAGCATTTGGAAGAGATATCCGGAAATACCATCTAACACCATCGAATCTAATCTGTGGTCAAGGAGCCGAGAGGATCGGAGCCATTATCATGATGTTGGAAAATGAGTTTTCGGAATTGGAAATCGTATTACAACAGCGCCCAATGTGACACCTGAACCGGACAAATGTGTGAAGCTCACATGACAACGTTAGAGGGAGAGAGAGGTGGAAGATGGGCTCTAGGCCCTCATTTGTCAATGGCTATTGAGTGTGTCAGGCTGTGTGTGGAGGCTAAGCCATGGAGCATGCTGTAGTCATCTATCTAAATCAAAAGACACACACATATACACCAGTTACAGAGCTGGAGGAACCTTGAAACTACACCAACATATTATGGATGAAAAAGTATACAGGACAAGATACATTTTAACAATACTCTGTTATTTTAAAATAAATTTGGGTATATATTAAAAAAAAAAAAAAAGAAGAAGGATTACGATGTACAACATAAACCTGATCATTGCAATCATTTCAGCTTACTTTGCTGATACACAAGTTAGGCAATGTACTCTGTGCAATGATTTCATATTCCTTTATTACAAAGTCCTCTTGACCTTTTGGATAGAATACCCAAGCCAAAGATGTGAGACTGAGAAGAATAATACTCTCCATTCTATAATGACATACTGTCAGATGTGTAAAGATGACATGATGGAGCGAAACCTACACAACACCATGTCAAACAGGAGAGAGACTGAGAAATGGAGAACCACTGAGAGAGAGACAGATAAAGACAGATAGAGAGGAAGAAAGAGACAGAGATTCAGACACACTGACATGATAAAGTGAATCATAGTGAGTGATTGCTGTAAAACCCTCGCTTGCTTTTCTCCAGCAGCTGAAGAAGATAGAGAGTTGGATATAATTATATTTCAGGTCATGTCAGAAGTACTGCGTCCAACATTTGCCTTCTCATGCAAAGTGAGAATGTTTGAACGTATTTGTACCACAACGCTGTTGAATTCTCGGTTCTGATTGGCCGGAAAGGTGTTCATTTAATTCTGTAACAGCAGCTTTTAAAGCACTCGTTCAAATATGTTTTCGTTTCTATATTAACTTACACCAGGACTTGTATGGTTGGCGATTCACATAAGCATGTTGAAAAATTTTGCAATTGTTGATATGATGATGTATATATAAAGATAAGGTTCTGGTAAGGTGTATTTTTGTCCTATTAACTTCAAGAGAGAGAAAAATAGAGAGACTGGTGAGGGAATTATTGTTCATGGCTGATAGCTCATATGATGTAAAGTGGGGTATGGTGGTTTAGTGGTTAGCACGTTTGCCTCTCAGTTCTGGCCTTACGGGTTCAAATCCCACCTCTGTCCGATGTGTGCAGACCTTGAATGTTCTCCCCTTGCTTTAAGGGTTTCCTCTGGGTTCTCTGGTTTCTTCCTCCAGTTCAAAGACATATGTTGTAGGCTGATTGGCATTTCCAAATGTCTGTAGTGTGCGATTGTGCCCTGTGATGTGTTCCACCCTGTCCCCGAGTTCCCTGGTCTCCCCATGACCCTGTGTACGATAAGTAGCATGGAAAATGGATGGATAAAAGGATAAAAAGTATGATGTGTCTAATGAGCTATAAGAGGAATAAAACACTTTGGGATGTGCTATAGGGAAATAATGCATCAAAAGGCATTCTATCATTTCCTGGGTCCAATTCAATTTCCCCCTTTACCGAAAGAAGGACTTCTATTGCTTTTTCACCCTGCACATCTGGTGTTAGGTGGTATTTACCCTCAGTCCTGTAGGGAAAGTGGGCCAACCCAGCAAGAAGCCCTTCCTGTAGCTCCCACATTTGGGTTCATCATGTCAAAAAAATACATAACAGAATCATTTCATAGAGTACTGCATCTGGGCTGCAAGATAAATGAGACGGGAAGCCCCAGTAGATAAACAGGAAAAATGAGAGGGAAATAACTGTGTCTCCACAGGGTGGAGTTTGTGGAAATAATTTAGCTTGTGAAATTACGTCTGACAGGAATAATCGCTGAAGGGTTTAAATTTCTAGGTTCCAGGAGGTTCATGCCTATTTGCTATACTGTAGGTCGTACGGAATCACGTCTATCAGATATTGTCCTATCACTCATTTGATGATGAAAAAAAAAAACATTATAAAATACATACAGCACCATTTTAGTCTTACTGAGCCATGAGGCAAATAAACACTACTAAGAGCAGACCTTTCACCGTAGCTCTTCAATGTGGACCCATATAAAATAAATACAATTTTCAGATTTGGTTATAAATTAATATTCAAAAGTCTAATCGATTATATATTGCTCCCATGCGGCCTGTTATAATGACATCCTGGGTCATTTTATCAGACAGCAAGCAGACAATTAATGCCAAACCATGAGATAAAAATGCAAATGTACTGGTCTGAGGTGTAGTATAATAGTTGATTAGAGAAGCAGTGATTGGAATATGTATAAAAAAAAATATGGCAGATTTATGGACAAAAAGACAGGTGGAGGGAGAAGAGAGGATAAGTGTGAGTCCGAGGTCATCTGTGTTGAGGTGTTAGTTAGCATTTTTCTAAGCTGCTGTGAAAAAGAGACAGAGAGTCTCAAGGCCAATTCATGCCAGACGTGTTTCTTTAACCATGGACCATTCAGATCCACTTCTAGTTTGCAATCCACACTGACTCTGGGTAAAATATGTGAGCAAACGTATCCTGCTGCATTTTTCATATGATTTAAAAAATATTTCAAACTCCATACAAAGATCCCACGTGTCCATTCCCACATGTCCAGGGGCAGTGGTGGCTTAGGCTCTGGGTTACTGATCGGAAGGTTGGGGGTTCAAGCCCCAGCACTTCCAAGCTGCCACTGTTGGGCCCTTGAGCAAGGCCCTTAACCCTCTCTGCTCCAGGGGTGCTGTATCATGGCTGACCCTGTGCTCTGACCCCAACTTCTTAACATGCTGGGGTATGCAAAGAAAAGAATTTCATTGTACATATGTATATGTGATCAATAAAGACTCATTATTTCCTATAGAGTGCTGCAATGACATGACTTTACAGAATCTATCTGTTTTCCTGGCTCTGTTTAACTCAGAGACAAAAATGTCAAAAATGTTCTTTCCAGATCTCATGATGCCTAAGTAAGTCATAAGGTCAAAAACTTTTATCTCAGGTTTGTAATTCACGAGGACTCAAGTATGTGGAACCTAGACACTTTAAATTCTTTCTTAATCTGTTTGGTAGCCACAATATTTTTCACATGACCTCCGGATTTTCAAATAAGTCTAGAAATTATATGATTGGGAAGCAGAACATGTCATTTTTCATGATTTTTCAATGTTGTAGATTTGTTTAAACGTTGTTGTTCTGCAATTTGTGACAGTAATACCAAACCTTTCAGTGGTTCTTCAAGGGTTCTTTGGATAGTTAAGGATTCTTATCGAAATAAAATGCTTCCATTAGGAACTCCTTCTGTTGTTTTACTCCTAATGTTTAAAGGTTCCCCAAGAGTAGTTCATCAACTGGTGGACCACGGTCCACATATGAACCAATTAAAGTATTTTAACAGACATAGATTCATGCACAGACCTTTTTCTTGTCCACAAGACCTTTTCGGGCGGATCTATTTCTAGTAATAACAAATTCACAGGGATTTGTATGGCGGATCATTTAGATAATCTGAAAAAAAATCATAAACGGATTTTTAAAAAAAAAATGTTATTTAATAAAGAAGAGCCTATAATTATTGATTTTTAGCAATGTTTTCTGTCAGTAGATGTTGATTAAACATTTATGGAAGGAATCTCCATTGTAATGGTCAGTAAGTCTTTCACCAAGTTGAGAGTCTTTAGGAGAGAGGACTCTGTGCTTTCTGGATTCTTGGTAACATGACAAGCTGATTTTTTTTCCTATTCATTTTGATAGAGAAAAAAAAAAAACATGATGGTGAGTGAACGACTGTTTATATCTGTTATAACATACAAGTGATCTAACACCAGGAAATAACTAGTCTCATTTAAGTTCCATAACATTAACTGTAGATATAGGATGTTAAGAAGCATGATGTGTCACTCATTAATAATGTACAAATTTGTCATCTTTGGCAAATTGCGTTGTTATAAAATGAATAAAACACTTCACGATATGCTGCTACTGGAAAATAATCCAGTTTGGTGTGGTTAGAGCATCACACCACCCCACCATGGGTTATCTTCCTATACCAGTATGCCCCATCTTGTTTTATTCCTTACTTATTCAATAAATCTTATAGAGTTATTTTCCCTCTAACATTTTAATCACACGATCGGCTATTTCAGCTGGTTGAGGCTCACATGAGGCTACTAAGGAGCAAATCAATAGGTTGTGTCAGTTATTTTTAGCCTGCATATATACAGCAGATCATTAACTGGATCAGAGTGCATTCGTACAAACAATATCATTTTTCTTCTCGAAGCAAAGCACAGCTGAGACAGACGAGGAGGGGAAACCTGAAATCAGATGAATATATATTCACATTCATAGACACTTCTAAATGTCAGATAGGCCATGCTGTTTGCTGCTGATCTCCTCTTCTGGCGTGCTGTAATGAATCGGTTCAGGTGGCTGTTGAACGTAATCTGGCTTTAATCAACAGGGTATATGCTCTGATAATGTTGACAGGTACAAAGAGAAAAAGGCTTTTGGAATATAAGATTAGAGTTGCACTGTGTATTGAGATGACCTCAGATAATGCAACGAGTACTGCACTCGTGGTAAATTTACTCCCACAGAATTAAAACGACTACTTAACTCCATATCACTTCACTGAATCTGGAAATATTATTGTGCTGATTAGCGATTTGGGAGCTTAGTTGTGCACTCTGACTGAAATATTACAGAAACAGTATGTATAGTTATATGTAATATGGTTGAGAGTGCTTCAAAGAATATACAATTACATTGAGATGACTCCTTTCTAGCCACTTAAGTTTTTATACGCTTTTTTATAAGCCTCTTGGATTTGATATGCTGTAACAGGAATGCAACTCTCCATTGCGTCAGTTCAGCTAGTGATCTGTTTTCTAAAGCCTAAATCACCAGCACTCTACATTCCAGACTCCTGAGGTGTGCAAATTTATTGGTTTGAAACTGTAAAACTGATTAATTAATATTTTTGCATGCTCTGAACAACCAAACAAACAACCAATCAAATAACCAGCCCCCCCAAACAACCAACAAAACAGCCAGCCAACTAACCAACCAAACAACCAATCAAATAACCAACCCCCCCCCAAACAACCAACAAAACAGCCAGCCAACTAAGCAACCAAACAACCAAACAAACAACCAATCAAATAACCAACCCCCCCAAACAACCAACAAAACAGCCAACCAACTAACCAACCAAACAAACAAACAGCCAATCAAATAACCAACCCCCCAAACAGCCAACAAAACAGCAATCCAACTAACCAACCAACCAACCAAACAAACAAACAGCCAATCAAACAACCAACCCCCCCAAACAACCAAACAAACAACCAATCAAATAACCAACCCCCCCAAACAACCAACAAAACAGCCAACCAACTAACCAACCAACCAACCAACCAAACAAACAAACAGCCAATCAAACAACCAACAAAACAGCCAACCAACCAACCAAACAAACAAACAGCCAATCAAACAAAGAACCCCCCCCCCCCCAAACAACCAATGAATCAGCCAACCAAACAACAAAACAAACCAACCAAAGTTTGAACACCCTTAGAACAAATTGAAGCCTATAAAGGAATGTAATTTATACCAATAAAATTTAACGTGTGAGGTTTTACAGATGTTCCTTTGTTATCACAAGTAATAAAAATATAATCGTAATTCCCCCTGGTGTTTCTGTTATACCTCTGCCACACTGCTTGGTCAATCTCAGTCCACTTTTCCTGACATATCTGTTATAACTTTTACTTATTTAAATCAGGTCTGGATAGACAGCGTTACTGCAAAACTTTAACTCCTTTGATATGGTTTGTAGGTTTGTTCAATTCTCTCTCTCTCTCTCTCTCTCTCTCTCTCTCTCTCAAACTCTGCCTACTAAAATAACAGTAACTTACAGCATTCTTACTGCATTTTACTGTTTACAGTCATTTCACATTGTACTGTATTTTTTTAAATAAAGGGATTTTTGCAATAATGTGTGAATCCATTTAACATCCTTTTCCATCAGTCATCCAGTACAGTTTATGAAAAATGTACATTTTTCTCACAACATTCACTCAACCCTGCTACAAGCACATTCACCCCTTTGAAATATCTGGAATACTCCTCAAGTCACATATTCAACAGGAAGTTGCATCATCCAAATTTCCTAAAGATCATGGGAAACAGAAAAGTAGATTCTCATTCTTTTTTTTTTTTTACCGCTTTATTTTCAATACTGACCAACAAGGACAATTGAAAAAAAAAAAAAAGTACAACCGTATGACTCAAAATATAGACTGAAAGTAAATTATTAATCAAATAAATAAAATAAAATAAACAGTCAATCGTTATAATATTCTTAATGTCAGGATGCCATTAAACCCGATTACTCCTTTTCTGTTACTCATTCGAGAGCAAAATGCATCCTGTCAACAAAGAAACCATGTAAAAATTGAATATTATGATCTGGAATGGGTTAAAACATTCTGAACATTTTTTTTTTTTTTAAATCTTAGATTCAGTGTTGAGAAATGATTAAAAAATAAATAAAGTTTCATTTTTAAGAGTGATGAAAGCTAACTGGTACCCAAACATATGTGGAAATCACCCATAGTATATTTAACCAGCAGCTTTGAAGCACAACACGACCTGCTCCCACATAAGGAACCTTGAGCTTAAATCTATAGAAATCCATGAACGTTATTAAGGCTTCAACGATATTTTGTTATTTGTAAGCTGTTTTGCATTAAAACCGTAAAGTAGTGAAGTCTGAGAAAAAACAGCCCTCAAAGGGTCTTCAAGGCTAATCTGCTCACTGTTTTCTGTGATCTTTGCTTAGAGGACATTGATCCATTTAAAAGAAATACTGCTTCATAAAAAGCCATAGTCCCTGCTTGACTATTGCTGTGTGTGTGTGTGTGTGTGTGTGTGTGTGTGTGTGTGTGTGTGTGTGTGTGTGTGGCATTTCTGTAAAGGGAAATGTCAGGCTCTGGATTATTACCAGAGTGTGTACAGTATGCCACTTGTCGTGGAGGCTGTGACAGCTCTTTGGATGACAGCACTATCCAGGGACAAGTTTTTCACTTGTTTAATTTCAGCATTTCTGAAAAGTTTCAGACGAGCTGTCAGGTCATGCTGTAATGAGTTAAGGTGCGTTGGGGCTTTGCTGCACGGATCCATAAATGAAGTACGGGTTTTCTTTCAAACCATAAAAAAACCCTATGTTGATTTAACAGCTATGGTGTTTATATATGTCCGGACACAAATGGACACTGTAGGTGCTAACGCATCGCTAGAGGTTTCCCGAGTTAATCAAATGCCGCTTGCTGAAATGAAATGCTTGTACTGGTATTTGTTTTATTCTTCTCAAAGGGAAAGACAACTCTCGCTGTTCATAAAGGTGACAATCTAGATTACTACTTGCGCTTACTGCTCACACGTGGGGTCTACATTTTTATCATAAAGCGTATGCCATCGGATTGCTCCACATTTCCCTTGTTCCTTTAGAGAGGGTGTACATATTAAAAAAGGGGCTCGTGGATCAAGATGTTAGAACACCATCTACAGTCTAACCTGTCGAACTAGAAGCAAGGAAAAACACACTCAAGACTGTTTTGTTAGATGAAAACAATGCATGCTGGGGTGGGGTGGGAGTGTGTTGGTGATGTTAGACGTGCAGAGTGCCGCTACCCCCTGAAGTGCATTATTTTCATATAATGGCATGGTCTGGAGTGTTATTCTGCTTTATACTACAGTAATTTGCCAACATGTCACACATTTTAAGAGTTTCTAGTTGGAATTAATGTTGTGGAAAGTTAGTTCCTGTTCTCCCCTATATTTTAACAGTCATTCCCTCACCAGTCTCTCTCTCTCTCTCTCTCTCTCTCTCTCTCTCTCTCTCAGAAATCAGAAAGTGTAAACTCCTCTGTCCTGAAGACTTTCCTGTGCTGATAAACTTTGCAAAACACTGTAACTCTTACAAAGTGCTTACAACTGATTGCACCTTCCATAAATAAATAAACGTCTCTTAACAAAAAAATGTCAACATTCAAAAAATCTGTTTATTATTAGTCTTAGGCCACTTGATTTGACGTGACTTATGTGGCGTGTCCCTGAGTATGAGCTGTTACTGTAGAAACAATAATATATTAAAAGGAGCACATTAATACTAACCTATCGTTCATGTTAGAGCCAGAACTACTTTCCAAGCCGTTCCGTTATAGGAAAATAATGCACACCTTTTGAGCAATCAGATTCGGGCAGATTTTTAAACCACGCTGTGGTATTAAAAAAACCCCCACAATAATCAAAGAGAGTCCATCCATCCATCCATCTTCAATACCGCTTATCCTCTTCAGGGTCATGGGGGAACGTGGAGCCTATCCCAGGGAGCATCGGGCACAAGGCGGGGTACACCCTGGACAGGGTGCCAATCTATCGCAGGGCACAATCACATACACACTCACACACCCATTCATACACTACGGACACTTTGGACATGCCAATCAGACTACCATGCATGACTTTGGACTGGGGGAGGAAACCGGAGTACCCGGAGGAAACCCCCGCAGCACGGGGAGAACATGCAAACTCCGCACACACAGGGCCACGGTGGGAATCGAACCCCCGACCCTGGAGGTGTGAGGCGAACGTGCTAACCACTAAGCCCAAAGAGAGTCTAAAATGGAATTTTATAACAAACTGCATCATACTTTATGATTACACCTGGCATTGAACAAAACGACATCAACATGCTTATACGTGTTTAGTTTGTTTGCAAAACTATCAGCGTAAAATCTGATCTTCACTATAATACTGGGTGGCTACTGTACTACTGCACGAGTTCTTGAGGAAGTGTAATACTATAACTCTATATATAACGTGACAACAAGCAAACAGGTGAGAGACAACCTAACTGTTTTGAAAAACACAAATTAAACTCCCATATCATCAGGTTCCGGACTAGCCGTGTCTCTATTAAGTGTGGAAATAGCTCACTTGCTGTGTCACATCAGATATTACAACGGTTCACTTTTTAATTTAAAGTGGTGGGTATGGAGAGCAAGAAATGACTTACCTTTCAGTGTCACTCACTATTGCTTCTTTATATTATATACAGTACACAGGCTTTTACGCTAACCACTAGGGACTTGGTGAAAAAGCTGCCACTGCTATTTTAGTTCAAATGTAGACACTAATGTACTAGGATGTACACTTATAAACTACTGAATATAACAGCTTTTTCCTAGAATAGATGGAATAGGATAGCTTGTAGGGTGCATGGTGGCTTAGTGGTTAGCATGTTCGCCTCACACCTCCAGGGTCCGGTGTTCCTGGAGTCCCGCCAGGGCCATGTGTGTGCGGAGTTTGCATGTTCTCCCCGTGCTGCGGGGGTTTCCTCCGGGTACTCCGGTTTCCTCCCCCAGTCCAAAGACATGCATGGTAGGCTGATTGACGTGTCTAAAGTGTCTGTAGTGTATGAATGGGTGTGTGAGTGTGTATGTGATTGTGCCCTGCGATGGATTGGCACCCTGTCCAGGGTGTACCCCGCCTTGTGCCCGATGCTCCCTGGGATAGGCTCCAGGTTCTCTGTGACCCTGAAAAGGAGTAAGCGGTAGAAGATGGACGGATGGATGGATGGATGGATAGCTTGTTCATTTTACATACGTTTGTTTAATGACAACAATCCTAAAAAAAGAAATACTATGACAAAACTGAAAGTGGAAGTGCTGGAAGTGCTCCGTAAGAAATAGGGACATGTCTTCAGTTTTAAAGCTGATAAAATGCTCAGAGTCAGTGCATAGACAATATACATGGTAAATTCTTGCAAAGGACGTCTTATAATATGTACTCCTTTACAATGAAGTCAAACCACTGAGATCTAATATCTATCCGTAGCGTGACAGTGAAACGATTAGTGTTTAGCAATGCATTCTATCATGATCTCTCATCAATGGCATAATAAGAATCATCTGGAGCAAACACACACACACACTTGAAGACAGATAGGCAGCTGCATTCATGATTTCTAATTTTATTAAGTGTTTCTAGTCTGTAATGCTTCATTTGGTTCAAGTCCTGTTTCCTCCAAATACCAAACACAATAAACAGAAAAGTTATAACCCTTTTGGTTAAACCCCCCATCTCCCCCGAACCCCCCCCCCTTCCAAGAATACACTGTGCCATTTGTCCTTTTTGCCTTTTTGTGTAATTTGGCATTTAATTGGATAATGTGTGCTCAGTACTCAGTCTGAGTCTCAATCTACTTTTAGTTTCTCTTCCAAGGGCATTTTGGGTAAAAAAAACAACAACAACAAAAAACAAAACAAAACAAAACAAAACCAAAGGATGACAGAGTAAATACTCCATCATACTAATGTTCCTTACACCCGCACCTCACATTTCACATGCGCCTTCTCCGTCACTGCTCATGATGTGTTACGGATGTGTCTGAAAATTGTCTTCCCAAGTAGATATCAAAACTAGGAGGCGTGCCACTCTATGTAAACACCTGAAACGACTGTCGCTGATAGGCTACACGTATCTACAGTCTGGGCTAGAAAGAGTTCAGCCCCAGTTTCTCTTCTTCAGACCATTCTGTGCATCTCCGCGATATTCGGAGGAGCTTGCAATTTTTCAAAATTACCACCACAGATTTTCCATAGATTTGGGCCAAGTCGCGTCATGTGACGTCATCACAACGCGCATTCATACAAAGCCCTATTCGATTCTCATGCGTCGAACATTATTACGGCTAAAAGGTCTCATTTACCAACAAACATCACTGCAAAAGGCGGTGCAAAACGATTTTGTGCGGTTGCAATTTCGCCAATTCGAGGTGTTTTCTCGAAAAAAAAAAGCACACAAAACTCCGCAAGTTGCATCGCAAATTTTTTAAAAGCCGCAGCAAAATCAAGCATTTTTGGCCGCAAACTGCCTAGTCCTTTCATACAAACTTTTCACAAAAGAATTCCACTTTTAGGCGTTTGTTAACATAAAATAATCTGATGTGGATGAACCCATCCTTCCCCCCCCAAAAAACAAAACAAAACCTTATATTGATGTTTTTTATTTTATTTTTAAAAGACAGGGTGGTTTAGGCAAGAGTAGCTTGTAGCTGCCAGGTTAGCATCATGCAAAGTGTTTAAATCTGCTTTAGATGATGTAGAGCATGTAGTTTACAAATACCTCTGAATGAGTCGATACTATAGAAATGATAAAACATTTGATCCTATACATATAAACCTGAGATTTTCCTTGTAGGTTCTGCTGTTACAGAAAATTAATTAACCCCTTCCAGATTTGTGAATTCAACAGCTTTTTGTTATATAATGACTTCTAAAATACAGATGCCTTGTTTTCATTTATATTCTTTCTTTAATGCAAGGCACGCGTTTACTTATATTTCAGGTGGTAGAATTATTTCAAACACTGTATATGCAATTGTTTTGGGTTAGTTTTAGCTTCCTGGTCTAGCTGAGCAGTCAGGGTCGGAGTAGTCCCTCCTGCTATAGCGTCTCACACAGACAGGGGGAGATGTAGAGCTCCATTCACAAAGCACATGTAAGGTTGCCAGATTGTTATTAAACACTTATTTTAAAAAATACGGTTTAAACCCTTACGATAGCAGTTAGAATTGGAACAAGTTACTGATGAAGTTTGTTAGAGTTTGTATAGAGGGTTTAAAGGGTTAACATGTTGGAGAAATACAGTGTTAATCTGGCAACTCTTTTGGGAAAAAAAACCTCAACGCAACCTGGCAACCTTGCGCGCAGAGAAACGTGGGCTGAGCGCTTGGCGACGCACTCACACAGCCGGAGTTCCCACACATCTCAAAGTGATCGCGGGTCAGAAACGGGCGAGTGAGCGAGCGAGCGAGCTTGTACCGAAAAGTGTTGCGGATTAACCGAGTTTAACGCACAGAGCGAAACTCACGCGGAGCCACGGACACCCGGAACGGAAACCTCGGCGTGTCGGAGCGGTGAGCGATGCGCTGGCACCATGGCCAAATGGTTCAAGGAGCACCTGGGATTCAAGAGCGCCAAAGCCTCGCCGCCGGCGCCTCCGAGACCGGACTACCGGCACTGCCACGCGGCCGCCGCAGCTTACCAACACGCGGGCGCAGGCACTGGCACCGTAGGCGCGAGCTACCCGAGCCCCGCGCAGCCGGATATCCTCGCCGCGTACAAACTCCAGAAAGAGCTGGACTTCGAGGACCCTTACGCGGCCGGCGCCAACACTCCTTTCTCGGGCGCAGCGCTCTCGGAGGTGAAGTACGTGTCCCCGAAACACCGCCTCATCAAAGTGGAGACGCTGGAGAGGAGCTGCGCAAGCCCGAGTGCTGGCGGCGGCGGCGGCGGAGGTGCTGGTGGTGGTGGAGGAAGCGCGACCCAGGCAGCTGCAGGGAGCACGAGATCTCCCACATCCCCACCCGCCGAGCACGAGACTAAGCAGGACAAGGTGAGCGCGTGGTCTACCTTTACCTTCCCCCAGCAGGTAGACTGCAGAGATCAGAATCTAGGGGGGAAAAGGGCAGGGAAACTTTTATTTTAGGATTTAGATCAGCAACAAACATAAAAGCACAAACAGAGCAACAGCAGTAACTTGGAAATGACACACACACACACACACACACACACAAAAACAAGTGTGAAACTTTTAACAGGAAAAAAATAAAGTATGAACAGAGGTTCTAAAGTAAATAAATAAATAAAAATAATGCATTCAAGTGTAAAATAAATCCCACAGACCTTCTCAGAAAAGATTGACTGCATTCCAAGAGTTTTTAGATCCAAGTTGGTGTTATTTAGACTTGGTTTGTGTGAGTTTGGTTTGTTTTTGTTATTGAATGTTGGGTTTAAATCAGTTGAAGTGAAGACATATAATAACTCAATCATAAATGTAACATTAATAATGCTGGGTTGGGATTTCCATCACTGTAGCTAACTAAAATAACAACAACAACAAAAATCCTGGAGCCCCCCCCCCCTCCCCCTCATGTAGCTATGCTTCAGGGGCCCCCACATTAAGGAACCACGCCAAGTTAAAGTACATGTCATCTGGCATCCACAAGCCAGTGGTGCTCCGAGCAGGACGTATATCACATGCCTTATGATTATTATTTTCTAATGATGATAACAGTGGACATCGTGATCAC
This sequence comes from Ictalurus furcatus, assembly GCF_023375685.1. NCBI lineage: Eukaryota > Metazoa > Chordata > Actinopteri > Siluriformes > Ictaluridae > Ictalurus > Ictalurus furcatus. Next base: position 4,769,811 of record NC_071258.1, read on the forward strand.
TTACTGTTAACATCGCCTTGGCAGTTTGAATTGAACGGGTTTAAAAACTATTCCAGTCTCCACTCTGACGTAGGAAGTTGTTTACTGTATAACGTGAAGCTCAATAATATCTAAACAAGCATACACGATAAAAATAAATTCCTGTTAATAAGATTGTAAAATGTAGATTATGAACGTGTCATGGTGTAAAAGGTTTGGGTTCTGTGTGTATAGAGGGAATGTAAAGGTGTAAGGGCTCCAACGAATAAATAAATACGTACGATGGCACACTTTTCCTTAATGCATGAAATGTTTGAATATTTGGAGTAAATATATTATTTTAAAGGAGGTCCAGGATGTATTGTATTTAGCCAGCCCCCATCCCCCCCTCCAAAAAAAGGCAAATACAAGCAAAAAAGTTCATAATCATGAAAAAAATAATAGTAAAATAAAAATTAATAATAGTAATAATAATAATCATCATCATAAATCAGTTACCCCTGCTGAAAAAAAAACTATTGAAACCCTCATAGAATTTGTCTATCTGTGTGTGTGTGTGTGTGTGTGTGTGTGTATATATATATATATGTATGTATATGTATATAAGTATGTATATGTATACATGTATATGTGTGTGTATATATGTATATGTATATTTATAATAGTTTATAATGGGAATTGTATTGGTTTTAATGTAAACTGTAATGGTCTCTACTGGTAATTTGTTGCCTTCTATTGGTGGCATGTTATGTTTAGTGGATACCTTTAAGGACCAGTAATGGAAATGGTTTTAATGGTTAGCTGATGGTTTGTAAAGGTATTTGTAGTGGAAACCATTAGAATTTCTGTGATGGTTTTTATAGTTTGTTTTTTTTTTCAGCAGGGATGTTACATATACCACTGCTGTACAGATAACAGTTGTGTTTAAGTGTCTGTGACGAGTGCTATTGTACAGTTCATGGAAACCAGATACACACATCAGAAATCATTCATCATCTAAACTGTAATTCAGTGTTAACTTTATTAACTCTTAACAGTGTTCTCTATTAACCGTGTTAGGTTCGAGCAGTACAGGCTGAAGTGTGCGTGATCACGATCCTGCTGTGCTGCACGTGCTTGCGTTGTCAAAACCGGCAAAACAAGTCGCGTTATCTGTTTCTCAGCGTGGCTCGGTGTCGAGATTTGGCAGGATGTTTGTCGCATGACATCCATATTCAGGTGTCTTCAGTTATGTGACGGCGTGGGTTTATTCATAATGAGCCTCAACGTGACGTTTATCAGGGCCGGAGCGTACATTTAATAGAAATGTTATATGATATTTACAGAATGAATATTTACAGATGCTAGATTCTCATGCCTCAGACCCTGACTCACTCACATTATTGCTTAACACTTGTTAATCCACTAATCCCACACCAGAACCAGGAACATGTCCCATACACACACTCACATGTTTGTTTAATTACGTCACGCTGTAGGCGTTTGATTGTGTTCGGAATACAGCCAGGAGTGTTTGAGTTGTGCAAACTGTGTCACTGATCCCAGACTTCCTTTTCCTCTCTACCGTACCTGCCGCACCTCTCTGCAAGGTGTGGCGCTGGCACACACACACATATACGCGCACACACGCAGTGAGACTCTGGGGTGAAGCGACTGCAGTGTTTCTCAGTGCTTCCTTTCTGCTCCACATGCTCGTGTACGTCGTAGTGCCTTTTTATTTTTGTTCTCGCACATCCACAAGATGAACCAGCTTTGACTCTAGCATGGAGGACTGCAGGAGCAAGAATACTGAAAAAAATAAAAGAATAAAGCAAAAATAATTTCTGGAAATATTAACATGACATTTGTCAGCTATAAACAACCGTACATAATGTACTTGAGACCAGGAACTAACTTGTTCCACAACATAAAATGTATGATGTGTCAATGAATAAAAATGGTTCACGTTGGCAAATAGCTGTGGTATAAGAGGAATAACACATGCGTGCTGTTATAGGAAAAGAATCAATAGTGGGGTGGTGTGATGATGGCGTCCAAAGTGAAGTAGCTCATTAGTTACTTTTGATTATCTGTCAATGATGTAACACAAGTTAGAACAGATTATCACGTGAGCTTCTGTTAGTTTACGGAATGCGTCACCAAATTCCTAGTTTGTGAGTCGACCTTTGACCTTTGGCGCACCACATGGAAAAGTCTTGAATGGATGCGTGACCAGCAGAAGACCAGAGAATACAGTCATTTGGCTTCGTGGTTAGCACGTTTGCCTCGCACCTCCAGGGTTCGGGTTCGAATCCCGTCTCCGCCATGTTCTCCCCATGCTTCTGGGGTTTCCTCCCCAGTCCAAAGACATGCATTGTAGGCGGATTGGCATTTCCAAATTGTGCCCTGCAATGTCCAGGGTGTCTTCTGTCTTGTGCCCCAAGTTCCCTGGGATAAGCTCCATTCTCATGTGTAGGATAAGCGGTATGGAAAATGGATGGATGGATTTATTTGTACTTTGTGTGAAAGGGTTAAAGCAAGCAGGCTTATTTAGCAAAACCATTTTACAGAGTGGAATAAAAACTCGATCAAATTTTAGGCTAGGTTGCTGCTACATCAAGGGGGAAAAAATAAGATTAAGAAGCTAGAGATGTGCTTACTGTGACTCTGAAGAGACAGACTTCAATCCAGGCATCGAGCTATAGAGGTGAAAGCTGAAGGCCTTGTTTGAGGGACGGATTGTGCTTCTGGTAGACCTGGAGGTTGAACTCAAAAGCTTCTGGTCTTTATCACAGAACCGTAACCATTTAGGTACCACTGAGGCGCTAGTAAGGGGTGTCAAGCCTTCACACTTAGTCATAGAGTATGATTGGACAGTTACCTGACTATTGTTTTGAGAAGGTAAATATACATCGCTCATCAGTGTTAACTGGCTTGCTTGTTGCTTATTAAAAGACGAACATGCAGACATCCATGTTTTTTTTTTCCCCACATTGTAGCTCAAATGCACAGAGGATGAATATTACGTGTGGACTGTAATAGATGGAAGTGCATTTTAATCAGTATTTTGAAAAGTCAAAGGTCAGTGTTATAGATTTAACAAGTTAATATGTCTGTCTAAAGCATATACTTGTGTGTGTGTGTGTGTGTGTGTGTATATACACAGTATAACGTAAAGGCAAGAAGTGCTGCTTTGTTTACTGTTCATGCTGTGGGCAGCCATGTTGATTTCACTTGCTGAACTCGGAGTTGAGGACACCTCCTGACTTCCTGAGAAGGAATTCCGAGGCGAGTGGGCATTTATTTGGGGTTTCCTAGTCAGAGAATTCCTTGTAATTTTCACCACTGTGCTTGTAAATGCTCAATTAATACCGTGATGTTTTTACATAGGCTATCATACCGTGAGAATTTCTAACCATAACACCCCTAGCTTCCCTATAATAGTCCACCTAATTTATTCTCGCTAGCAGCTCAGTATAAGCTTCTTCACACATGGAATTACAGTACAACAGATTGCATGTGCAGCTTTTTTTTTTTTTTGTTGCTCTAATGTTGCTTGTTATAGCTGAGGTTGGAAGTGATTAAATGATATTCAGAGCAAACTCTCCAGTGTGTTGTAACGTGTGGCCATTGTGCAGCGTTTGTGTTTGACTCCCTGAGGCAGACTCCAAACAGTCTGCTGTTATGTGTGTCTATTCAGTGCGATGATGGATGTGAAGGATTTTAATCATTCCCTATCAGCGTTTTACAGAACTTTTATATATTAAGGATTTTATTTTTCCCTTTAGAATTGCACGTATACCGTAATAAAGATACTCCACAATAAGGAACTCTGAATTCGTTATACTGTTATGTTGTACCGTTGAGCATGTCTCCAGAAATATGCTATGAAGGCATGGTAATCTGGTTGGATCAGGGTTGAGGCCTTGTGACGAAAAACTGAAACTTGACCCTACTCCAGCAGTCTCTGCCTTAAGACACATGCTCTAGGGCTCTTGTTTATCTCTGGGCCCCTGAATCATTCAGGACTTCCCCTCTTTTTGGTGCCTGACATCTAGTCGAGTGAGCCAGATTTTCAGCTTTTGTTAAAGAGTATGGTATGTTTTGTGAATAAACATGACTATGAACCGTTTGGTGGACCGTTTAACCCCCAATATGTTTACTCACCATGAACTGTTAAAAAAACAACAAAAACAACCTCCTGAAAAAATTTGGACTGTTGTGGTGGATATCTCAACCCAGAGACTATATCGTCCTCGTAAGACCTCTTTTCTGTCTTGCTGTTCAAAATGAAGAAAAAAAGAAAACCAACATACAAGGTCTGTTGACCTTCAAGAAAATGTGACCTTCAAGATTCTGAAGCTGGTGGTCAGAAGATATTGGATGCTCTGTGAGCCACTGGGGGGAGGGTCTAAGCTTGAGACTTGACATTAGCCTTGTAATAGTTGAGGGTACAGCTTAGGTAAACTTTATTTAAAATAAGCCCTGCCTACTTTACATCAAAAGATGAGAAGTTTTCACAAAGTACACATAGACAGTGGAAAACGACCAATTCTTCACACTTTCCACATGCACGTTATGTTCATTAACCTCATTAGAAAGCAATCAAAGCATTAGGCTCCCTGGGGCTTTTACGGGGAAATGTACTAGTCAAAAAGACTAACACAAAGCAGCACATCTATGCGAATGTTATCACCATGTTCTGGCTTGTACTGCAGTACTATTTGTAAACCGTGATTTTGGCAAGTTTAGTTTCGCATTTTTGTGTACTGTTCCAACCCCACATTAGGAAATGATGGTGTGTGTGAAATTAAAGTCCGGATCTTGTCTCCAGATAAGTGGAGTCCAGCTGTCTTTGGATCACACCAATGCCTGAACATTGAAACGAGTCGGGGAATGTTGTGCATGTTGGTGAACGTTGTTATTAACGCTTATGTTGAACCGGAGAGGCCAGTTTACCCAGATCAGTGAATTACATAGTGTGGAACATTGCATGTGAAAACAGTGTAGAAAGAATTGCTGTAGGTCTACAATACTACTACTACAAAAATTATAAACATAACAACAAAAATAAATAAAATCTGCATATTTATTTATATAGTTTTAACTTAACTTTATTGAGTAACATTTCAAATGAAAGTATTTATGATAAGGCACATCAATTAAACAATCGACAGTCATTGGTGACTATAATGTAAATTCGGCATAAAATGTGTTCAGAACAAGTACACATGTTAGCAAGTGAAAATATATTGAATATACTTTAATTTGAGGGAGGGGCTGCATCTAGTTTTAGCCAAATAGTAGTGGAAATGCTGACTTTACCTTTAAGGCTTTCTTGGGTATTAGGAATGTCAAAATCAGTCATTGATACATTAACTAGTATGAAGAAGGAAAGAAAAGTGATGTCATACCTAACTAATGAGTCACATTTGGCTGGCTATCACATATCGGTCTCGAGAGACTGACACACTCTCATCCGCTGCAGAAAGGCCAAGTGATAATTAAATTACTTCACTAGTGGTAGCTAATTATATTACTGTTTACCTAATGCTCAGAATGCCAATAGCTGTGTCCATTTTGTATAACTGTGAGCTTGAAAACGACCGCAATAGAGCCTTCATTTAGTTCTTTCAGAGCTCTTCAGTCAGGTTACTTTAAAAGGCCGAATAACTAACGGAAGCTTGTCGGACTGTAATGTGATGGCAGGATTTGAGGTGGAAATGAAGTGATATAGGATTGTTATTGTCGTCATTAGCATTTGAAATGCATGGTGTGGCACACAGACTTAACTGTGCAACGTGGTTTAGGTCTTAGCTCTTGGCAGTATTACTCTTAACGTGTTTTGGTTTATAACAATCAGGCCTTCATGGGTGACTGAGTTTAGTAGATTATCAATTAGCATCTTGCTGTAGTGCTAATTAACACCACGGCACTCGCAGTGCACACACTCTACTTTCTTCACTTCTCAGCACAAAGTGCTCAAGGTCTTCTCAAAGTGAATTAGTCAAACATAAACAGCAGATAATGGGAGCAAACAAACTCCACACATGCAAACAAGCACACACACACACACACACACGTGCACATATTCACACACAGCCTGACCTTGCACATGCCCATCACTTTGTTTACATTTTTTTTTCTCTCAGGTGTGGCTGTGTGTGTACCTCATTTGGCTGTGCAATCGTGCTAACGCCAATATTCAGGCTACTTTATCATTCAAACTGAACAGTGGAATTACAAATTTAAACATTATTTTTTGTAACACTTGGTTTGACAAATACGTTACTGTCTACTACCATAACATTCTTTGTTGGCTAAAGCTAAAAAAAAAAAAAAAGGTAAAAAATAAACAACATTTTATATAACTTGTTAGCAGAGTATGTGCATTTCAGTCATTCTGACAGCTCAAAAACTCGACACATAAAATTAGGAGTTGGGATTTTCTGGAAAAGTGAGTGTCTCAGCAATGTTATAACATTATTTTTGTAGCCACCTTTCAGCAAGTCTTTGGCTAATATTCTGGCTATTAGTCACATACTGCTAGCATGTCATGAGGTAAAAATATTACTCTGGTCTGAGTACTGACCTGTAAAATATCTGGAAAAGTGGTCAAGTTTGATCTCTGAGCAACTATGTATATCCTATCATGTTTGTACCAATGACAAAACCTAATGTCAGCATGTCTTTGGCTAATATTTTGATTTGTAGACCCTCTAGCATCGCATGTAAATCTGAGGTAAAAACCAATAACTCTGGTCTGATTAGAGACCTTTAAGATTTCTGGAAAAGTGGTCAAATTTGATCTCTCAACTGCTCTGTTTACATCCACAAAAAATGTAACAAAAGCAAGTCTTTAGCTAATATTTGGGCTTTTAGTCACACTCTGCTAGCGTAGCACATAAATCTACCTGAGGTAAAAATATTACTCTGGACTGATGAGAGTTTGGTCTCTCAACATCTCTGTATGAGAGATTTTTGGCGGATGGTTGTAGCCACGAAAGGCTTAACGCCAGCTAATATTCTGGGCGTTAGACACTCTTCTAGCATATCATGCACTTAACTGAGCTAACAGCTTCACATTCAAACTGTGGTAAACATTTTGTACTCAGGTCTGATTAATGGCCTGTACGATTCAGGGAAAAGTGGGTGAGTTTGATCTCTGAACAACTCTGTATAAACATGACAAAACTTTGTCCTTGGCTAATATTTGGCTTTTATTCACAAAGTAGCGTAGCATGCACCTAAGGGAAGGAAAATCTTAATTCACTTTGCTCAAACTGAGGTAAAAAAAAATACTCGGGTCTGATAAGCAACCTGTAAAACTGTAATATAACCGGTTTGCACTGCATAATCATCACTCACTGTATTTTCTTGGTTTTGTCAATGCTTCTGTATGCTGTTGCCTGATATTGAAGCAACAGTTAGCTAGCTTGTAGTACAGCTTGGCTTAAAATGTCCTTGCTACTGTAACTAATCACAGAATTTTCAGTAAAGGTTGTAGCGTCTTTACTGGAATGATTTTAGTAAATTATTATTTCTTTTTGCTACTCGATGTTGATGTAAAAAAACAAAAAACAAAAAAACAAATACAAATTTAACCCCTCCCCCAAACATTCATTCATTTATGCATTGTGTTACAATAATCGATCACTGTCATTATTTCAACTACTTGTGCCTATCCCTAGTTGAGACTACAGTAATGCTAACTATGCGTTGTGGATTCTAAGTTCACATTAGCATGAAGGGTTTAGATCAATATTTATAAAATCAATATTTATATAGAGTGAACGCCACGGCGCACCACGGCTGATTAGTAAAGATGTATTTGTTTTGCTGATAGTCTATTAAGCCTTCTGGAAAGCCAAGTGAAGCCGTGACATAAAAGGTGGATCAAGTGTCTAACAGTGGCTTAATAGATGTAAATGCATCTTGCGGCCTTCTGGGAGTTGCACCAGTAATCAGTTATCTCATTTACATCTCTGTAAGGTTTAAAACCTAAAGCTGATGTAAGCATTTTTGGGGGGGTGTAGGATTGAGTTTTTGGACTGATGGAAAAATAGTAAGGTGAAAATGTATCATGGAATTGCAAGTATTTGGCACATGTCCCAAAACCCTGCAGTACTGCTAGAGATGCTATTCTGTTGTTAAACTAATTATATTTGATGATCCACCATGTGACTAATAAATGAAGACGTGCCATAACTTTGTTAGCTTTGTGGTAACGTAGGTTGATTGCATAGTCAGCACCAGCTCGATTATTTTAATATCCTGGCTCCAAGGTGTATTTATGTCAGAACATGAGCAAAGTGTTGCAATCCCTCGGGTATGTTGCAGGATTCTTTCTTCCTAGAAGAGCTTTTAGGTTTGTAGTATTGAGCTGACTCTCTAAAACTTCCTGACATGTTAGCGAGACATTCGCAGTGGCTTTTTAAAATTTTTTTTATTGTAGGTTATTCTCCTTCCATGTTCTCTTAAATGGTCCAATGGAGTAAGGCACCGTCAAACAGAGCTGCTAACGTAAGAGGAGTCGATTGTGTTATTGTTTTCACACAATAGAAAGACAATGAAAATAATCAATGACCCTATTTATTAGAACCTGGTTGTTTCAAGGGTATTGACTGTCAGGATTATATACACGAAATGCAGGTGTAACATAAGGAGAAAAGTTTTAGCCAGATGTTATACAGGTGTAAATACAACTGATTATTCAAGCCACATTTGACAACCAAACACCTCGAAATGTTTTCTCACACGTGGGAAAACTCCACATGATCTTTACACAGAGGTAGCTGGAAGATTCTGGCTCGTTGCGAGAATTCAGCCACAACAACATCCGATGGGTTTTCCCAGGCCGCCACATCCTCTATGTAGTTATTTTTTCATTTTGGTTATTAACCCATTCTGAAAAAATAACGTGCCTTTTTTTCCCAATGAGGCCCTAACATGAACGAAGTGGTATATAAAATCATTTATATAGCCCTTCAGTCATCCCCACCCGTCCCTGCATCACCCAAACCTCAACCGCCGCTGTCACCCGGGTTTATTTTCTGAGAAACACCGCAATGCTTTGTGCCGTAATTGACGTGACCACCATACGGTAATCATGAAAGGCGAGTATAGTTGGGTGTGCCCAACGCGAGTGCCGTCTTAAACAGTTAAAGAGCCTGTGAGTTTCCTCCAAGCTTAAAGACACCGAAAACAGCATGCGAAATCACAACTTTTGATGTAGCAACCATCTTTGGCATAAAACAACTGGAAAGGAGGAACAATACAGGACGTTGGTTAAGGCTTATCAGTGGATTTACATTTTACCTGATGCAGCATTCAGACTTCAGTCAAGCTGCCTGAGGACTTATTTGAATGCCAATTGCATGTTGTTAAACTTTTATCTAGGTACACGATGGCTGGATTCCAAAAGGTCATCACACAGATCATAGTAAAGCTGATAAAGCAATATTTCTTTGATCATTTATAGTAAAAATGAGCATGAAGCTGGAATACAAGCCCAGTATTAGAGCATTTATTACAAAGATGACACCAAACTATACCACATGATTCATGTTTCTTGAATCTAGTGGCTTCAGATGACATTACGCTTTGAGCACAGGCATGTGTTACCCATAATGCAGCTAGATTAGGTGACTCGGCCAGTGTGGCAGACAGTCCACATAAACAGATCTTCAAACTCGATCTTCGAAAGTTTTCTATGAGGAGGTGTTCGTTTAACGTTTTTGGAAGGAGTCTCCAGTGTCGGTGCTTTTTTTGTAACAATCAAAGGTAAAGCTGTGAATCAGTTTTCCGACACTGCAAAGAGTTCAGAAGTACTAGAAGCTGCGATTTTTTTTTGTTTCATTAACTTCAAGAGGCAAAAAAGAAAGCTGGTGATAGCTTCTATAGGGTCGAGTCATAATGGGACCTTATGTGGGCATTGAGTAATATTGAATGTAAGTAGAAATGGATAAAAAGTATGTGACGTGTCACAGCGATTTTTAGTGATGGCAAATTGCTGTGACGTATGAGGAATAAAACCCTTCCGAAAGTGCTCTTACAGGAAAACGATTAACATTAGGGTCGTTATAGCAACTCATGCTGCGTTACACCGCTTCATCACTGATTATTTTCCTATAACAGCACACCCAGTTGTATTTTATTCCTTACCTAATTAACATCTCGATTAATTTCATAAGCTAAATTGCTGAGCCGCAGTGAATTGGGCTGTTCTTGGGGGATTATGAGATCTAACTTCCTTGAGGGAATCTTTAAAGCTCTATATTTTATAATTATTATTTTTTTTTTTACAGTGAAAGCTTGATAGATATCATTTCCCACTCTTGGTGAGAGGATGGCAGAGATTATGTGGTGTTTTTACTCATTAATTAGCTTGTTGGTGCCACAAACCGTGCGTCCGGTTGTTTCAGTGGCTATGGCAACAGTGAGCACACATTTGCTGTGATGACTGAGCTTTTGTGTTGCCATTGTGAGAACTTGTGAAGTGTAATTGAATGACACGGGACTGCCGGCCTTCTCTGGAAGACTGAGCGATTTCATATATTTGCTGAAATATCCCAGGCATCCGTAGCTGTTTTGTTAGACAAGACAGTTGACATTTGCTCCACCGCAAAGAAAACAAAACTCTGAGTACTCCTAAATGCATTTTTGTAGAAGACCTTTCTTCATCATTCACGCTCATCCTTCCTGGAAGTGTCAGTGCGGTTCACTGAGAGAGAAAACGCCTCCCTTGCATGACCACGAGTCAGGAGTAACTGTGGTTTGGTTTCGCAGGAACGCTCGAAATTCTGAGCTAAAATAGCTTCATTCATAAGCTTTCTGAGGTTGAGGATGACGCCACCCAGTTTAAATACTACCAGGCCATTGCCATCACCGCTGTTAGGAATGTGTTGCGGATAAGGTTATGAGATTTTGCGATGTTTTATCAGGCCTGAGCTTGATACCTAAATTTACTTGATTTCCTCAGCTGTCCCTGATGCACCTTTTGTTTAAACATGATCCAGGTTAAATGGAGCTAAACTGTGGTCTTCCCAGATTAAAGGCTCCACTAGGACATGCGTTCAGTCAATATCTGCTCAGGGTCATGCATGCTCTTCTGAACAGTGTGTATGAGATGAACACACAGGAAAGAACAAATAATCGGCGCACTGGGATTTCAAGCTTGATGGTTTAAATCTGTCCAGAAGATAGACGAGAAAAACTGCCGGAAAATGGAAAAGACCGAGAGAAAAAAAAAAGGCCAGTGGTGCGGGTGGAGTTTGAGGAACCGGAGATATTTTTATCCACTACTCTGGAAACATGGAGCCTGGCTTCATCTGAGAGTACATGGACGCCTCTGGTTATGTAATTGGCTCGTGTATCTCATAGGAGGAGCTATCCTTAGTCAGGGTTTTTGGTCAAAAAATAGCTCTGACCTCTACTTTTAGCCTGGACAGACGCCTCGTTGTGCAGTTATGTCTATATTTAGGCTAAACATCGGAACTAATTCTAGTGCTAAATGCCTGCACATTGTTCCAACATATTTACGATACCAAAGTTTCACCTAGACATGGATACTGGCTGTGTATTTATTTATTTATTTATTTATTTATTTTTATGATCAAGGCCACATAGCAAGTCATAAAATAGCATTACGGGACATATTCCAGCGTTTTTTTTTTTTGTTTTTTTTTTAAAGCATGTTTCTGGCTAACGCGGAGGCGGATGAAGTAAACTAGGCGTCGTTTTGCTTTCAGTTGCTGGAAATAAAGGCCAAGAGGGTTTTGCTCCAGGATTAAGGAAGCGCTCTCTTCCTGACAGGAAGTGTTTACGGCTCGCTGACATTCCCTTTTGGCTGTGCAAGTCCGCTCCTTCCAAACGAATTAGATGGGGAGTGGCGATCTCCCCCTTCCCCTGTCAGCATCTTTGCTTTGACATTAGGTACTTCAGCTAAATCAGAGTCCAATCTCAAGTGCTTCAGGCTGCACTTTACGTTAGTAGTGTGTACGACTGGCTGAGACGCTGGAAGTCCACTCGATTTGATGGAAGCTTTGATTAGCTTTGATGTAGCTGTGGCGTTATGGTGCTGGGTTGGATGGACATGGACCTGCTCACCATGTTTAAACATCGTATTCTGATAGATTTATATATTTTCAGAAATTGCCAGAAAAAGAAAACAGTAGTTCAGTTTATAAAAAAAATTTAAAAAAATAAAAAAGAAATCGCAATGGAGGATAATCTCGGAATCATAAAATTGTTGAAAACATTAACAGCATCCAACAGATTTGACTGATAATTAAAAGTCATATTTAATGTCATTTGTTGTAAAAACATCACGGCACAGAGATCATCGCTAGACGGTAGAGCGAGCATCACGTTGAATACTCTCTCTACCATGTAAGGTGGCTCATAACTTTACAGTGTTTCTGATCAACTGTAGCCAGAACCCTTAGATGTTGCTCAAACTTCATTTCAAAGTTAATTGGACATGTTTAAATTTCAAATTTCAAATATTATATGAATAAGTATTCAAGAAAAACCCAACCAAACCCCCCTAAAAAACCCACTTCTACATAAATTTAACAAGATCCAGGAGGAAAAATGTACAATGTAATGATTGTAATGTCCAATCGGGTATCTGTTAATGGGGGATTACGCTGCCGTGAGAAATCTTGTCATGTGACGTTTGCAATCTATGCATTACTCGATCTCTTGACACAATGGCGGAAATTACATTACAGAAAACTTCTCAGGGATTATCAACTGGCAATATTATTCAGCAGACTGAACCAAGTACTACGGAAACAATAAACATATGAAAAAGCTGGCTCTAGTTCAGTGACTCCAGTTTTCTAAGCATGAACCATCGCAGCTACTTTTGCAGACCTTCTGTTGCAGCCAATCACGTGTGTTGGCTGCAAATATGTGTTGTTATTTAGCTGAAGGCGGCGTTATCAAGCCAGCGCCTAGCTACAGGGCTAACGATATTATCCCTAGTATATATCGGATGTGGCACATTTTGAAGATTGTACCCGTAAAAAGGGTATTATGATATTAATATCGTACCACTAATATCAGTATCACCCTGCATTAGTTAAAAGTCAATATGTGTTTGTTAGTGAGTGTGTAATGAAAAGCCCCATGGTGATGTTTGTAACCTCGATAGATAGATAGATACATAGGTAGATGGATAGATAGATTCCTTCACCTTGCTTGCCTCTTCTATTTTTGACCCACGAGCACGTGCCTCCTTGCACTCTTTTTTTCTCTGGGGCTAACTGAGGTCACGCCATTTCCTCCTGTAATCAAGAGATCCGCACAGTAACCTCAAGCCATCCTCTTGTGTACGCTCGTACCCTCACTACGGTTGTTGTTGACTTTCCCGAAACATAATGAGGAAGCCTGTTGAAAATAAATCAAATTAAGGGATGTAGAGTGTAAGAGCTGTTCTACCGGGTTACTGCACTAGCATGGAGAAACAGGAAGGAAATGGAAGTCAGCCATGCATGCCTCACAGTGCGAATAATGTTTAACAGCTCTGTCTAATCCGGATGTCCAGTATTTACCCGTATATACCGCGTATCGGCGGTATTTTATTGCTTTGGTACCTCTCGTACCCTCCAGCCTCATCTCCATTTCTCAAAAGTTCCAACTTTCAAATCTGTCCAAGAAAGAAGGGACAGAATGGTGAGAGGAAATTGGATTTCGTCAAGCGTGTCCCTTAGTGCTTAATCTTGAATGTCTGTGGTGTATTAAAAGTGCTATAATCTGAACTCCAGTCAATAGAAAGTGGTGAGTTGTGTTGGCGAGGGCGAAGAGGTGCTCGAATGCCCCGGAGAATAAAAGCGTCAGGAGAATTGGACGCCGTCCTGTAATAATGGCGTGGAGTCGGGAATGAAAGTAAATTTGACCTTGTGCGTCACTGCAGGGGGATTTGGCTAGATAAGACGAGGTGAAGAAGATTCAGCTTCCAGTGATATTGCGACGGACTTGATGTTTTAAATCATGGGCAACACGTTCCCCAGTCCGTACAGGATTTCACAGATTTCTTTTCTCATCGTTGCGGCCAAAAATGCTTGATTTTTGCTGCTACTTTTTTTTTTTTTTTCTTCTTCCAAAATCTGCAATGCAACTTGCAGAGTTTTTTGTGCTTTTTTTTTTAAAACGGAAAACTACTTGAATTGGTGAAATTGCAATCGCACGAAACCGTATTGCAGTGTTTCGCAGTGATGTTTGTTGGTAAATGAGACCTTTTAGCTGTTTTAATGTTCGACACATGTAAATCGATGAGGGCTTTGGCTGAACGCGCGTTGTGATGACGTCACATGACACGTCTTGGCGGATAATCTGTGGTGATTTTTAAACGTTGCAAGCTCCTCCGAATAGCGCAGAGTTTGCTTGATTTTGCGTTCATTTCTGCAATTGTAAAAATCGTGAAATCTAGGAAGGATTGATTTTCTAGCATGAACTGTAAAAAAAAAAAAAAAACCCGGAATTTTCCTTAAAGCTTGGGTTGCAGTGCTAGTTTCGCTCCATGTTCTCCCAGTGTCTGTATGGGTTTTCTCCAGTTTCCTCCCACCTCCTAAAATTATGGACGGTGGAATTAACCCCTAGGTGTGAATGAGTTTGTGGGTGTGTGTGTGTGCATGGTGCATTGTGATGGACTGTCATCCACTCCATCATGTATTTCCCGTCTCACGCACAGTGATCCTGGGATAAGCTCTGGATCCACCACAACTCTGACCAGGATAAAAGCGCTTACTGAAATGAATGATGGGATTGTAATGCACTGAACAGTAGTTCACGTTTAGCTTCAGTAGATCTCGGATATTTCAGAACCCAGCTGCTAAAATAAATATAAGGAAGCAACCATTTCCAATTCACCTGCGCAGGATAAATAATTTGTTCGTTCACTTTCCAATTCATTCACACCAGATAAATAAGTCATTCCTCCATTTTCTTTAATTTATGAGGCGGAGATGAATCATTTGTTCCCATGATTTATATTTCATTCCTTTGTGTTCTTTCATTTATGTCCACATGATAAATTTGTGTCCTTGATTTCTTTAATTACCGCACAATAATACAAATATCTCTTTGTTCCAAGCCTGGACGCTATAAAGATCGATGCACCATAGAATGCGATTTTATCCAAAGCTCCGAAACCTACACTGCTGTTCTGAACCAAGACCCAGAAACTACTTAATCTTCTCCTATTATATAACATATCAATAAAGCTTGTTTACCCTGAGGATCCTCTTCAAGTGCCACCTACTAATGATGCAGTGTAGTGCAAATGTGGCTCCTGTGCCCTCAAAGCTGATCCTCGGTTTGAAATCAACTCAAATCAACGCATCTCTAGGCTTTAAATTATTCTGTCGTTATCCGAAACATACAGTTTAGTGATAGCGTTTGCATAGATGTTGGACAAAATGAAGACGAAGAATATTAATGTACAACTGCAACAAGACAATTATTGTGTTGGGTTTCACCGACGTTCCTTCATTATCACACCTAATCAGTCCCTATAGCTTTT
Organism: Ictalurus furcatus; assembly: GCF_023375685.1. Classification (NCBI taxonomy): domain Eukaryota; kingdom Metazoa; phylum Chordata; class Actinopteri; order Siluriformes; family Ictaluridae; genus Ictalurus; species Ictalurus furcatus. Next base: position 4,785,298 of record NC_071258.1, read on the forward strand.
CGTGCTTTTTTTGCGGAAAATTACCCGAACTGGCGACATTGCAATTGCACAAAGTTGTTTAGTGCTTAAATATTAAATAGTGACACAAATCATATAAATAATATTTTAGTATATCAAAGGTAGAATTTCACTTTCACAATGTGATATAGTGTGACTATTCTTTATACCTCAGTGCTGCTGAATTCTTGAATCTGATTGGTCAGTAGTGTAGGCTGATTAAATTCATATTTCTATTAATGTGCTCATTCTATTGTAACAACTTCCTTAGACACTTGTCTGGCAGAAGATCCACTCATTAGAGGTGTGTAATTGTCGATAAGGTGGAGTTTTCTATGAGGAGAGCATTTATTTAGCATTTATAGACTTTGTGTGTGTGTGCGTTTTTTTTTGTTTTGTTTTGTTTTTTAAAGAAGTGATAACAGGAATGAACTTGTTTCATGGACATTCCACAACATTAAATGCAACTGTCAATGGATAAAAATAGCTGAAATGTATAAAAAATGATGCCATGCCCTCGTTTAACAAATAAAAAATTGTAATTGTCGAATTGCCGTGGTGTATGAGGAATAAAAGAGGTGAGGACATGCAGTTAAAAGAATCAACTTTGATCTGGAAATGACATCACACCTCCAGTGTTAATTGTTTTCCTATAACAGCGCGTGCCGTCATGTTTCATTCCATTCCCGGCACGTTTGTCTCTTCTGTACTGACGGATCTGTTGTAACTGTTATGCCAGATATCATACACGACCTTCTTTAAGTCAGGTCTGATGGTTATCATACCCAAGAAAGAGTCAGATGTTGAACTTTGCGGTGAAATCATTAAAGCAAATTAGACAGTTGAATCTGGTGCCTAATGATGACTAAAAGTGAAGGAATATGGGAACAAATTCTGACGAATTGTAGTGTTAAAATTTTTATATATTTAAAAAAAAAAAAATTGTAGATGTGTAAATATGCAATGAAAGAGCTCAAATATTGGAAAGAACATCTTGTCTTGTGCAAACAGCTTTGTTTCGAGATCTACTGCTAAATTGTTCCCTCGATTGAGTTTCATTTATATTCTTGACCCCCTACCGGCGGCGTAAGCGTTGCCAAACATTGAACAATGAACAGTATTTCACTATTTTTAAAATATGTTTTAAATGTTAGAAATACATTGAACGTGCACCACTTCAAGCAAAGACTTCTACCCAAAATGCTGTCTGGTTCAATTGAAAACGGAGGTCAGTGGGCCAGAGTGAAAAGATTTTAGGCCTTACTTTTGACTACTTGAATCTGATGGAGATGAGAGGTTTCTCCTACTGTTTTGCCGTGTACGAGAGCGTGTGTTTTAATGCCTTTTCCATATGACATGAAGAGGCCCTCAGAGACTCGCTGTGAGAAAGCCACTCCATGTGCGTACAGACTCGTAAACCTGTAGTTTATGTTGCCTGAGTCCTGACACAGCAGATAGTAAATAAGTCAACGTGAGATGAGCCGGAGCTTTCCGATGACACAGATGGGGAGGACACGGCGAAGGAGATTAATGGCTCAACACATCAGTAGTGTATCACTGTGTCTGTCGTGGGTCCCTGGTGAAACATCTCGCAAACATTTGCACGGGTTTTTTGTTACGGTTTCTGTTGTACAAAAGGATTCTTTTTATTTTTTATTTTTTATTGGACACTTTTAGCAGGTTATAAGTAAGGCAGAATTCAGTTAAAACTATCATAGCGCTAATCAGTTGAAGACTAAAAGGCCTGGAGTATTGTGTGAATCATCAGAAATTGGTGTTTTTATAACGGCATCGTTATTCGTTGTAATGAGCAACTGATAGGATTTTAACCCTTAGAAGTCTGGAACGCTTTCATAGGTTTTATATATATATATATATATATATATATATATATATATATATATATATATATATATATATATATATATATAAAAAACCTAAGTAAGTGATTACCCATTTTTCAGCAGCATATCATTTTTTTTTACATAATACTTACATAAGATATACTATTTTAAAGCTACAGCGTGTAGGGAAAAAAGATGCCGGATAATACCGTGACAGAACTGAAACAGTAATTCAGTCAGCGCTGTGTCAGGGGTATCAGGTGGGAATCAGTGGGAAATTTCTATGCATATGCCATACAGCTGCTCAGATACGTTAAACATTATTATGCCCCAACTTCAGGCATGAAACAAGTCCAACTAACCTGTGATTGGCAGGAGCCATAGCTAGGGGTGTTGCAGATTAAAATTCTCATGCTATGGTAACCTAGTCCAAAAATACCATTGCCGCTTGTTGTGTGAGATCATTAGTAGGTCACATGAGCATAGCTTTACCTGTGCTAGGAACTCAGTATCTCGCCTAAAACCCATAGAATCGGCAATTCTCTGACAAGTCCTTTTAAAAGTTGTCAGTAGTTTTAAAACGTAGTCAGTGTTTGGATTCTTTTGGTTTTGGTGGGAAACAGTAAAAAGGAACGAGCGTCTTTATATCGAAGAAAAAGCCTGAAACCTATTTTGCCACAGGATATACGATGGAAACTTTACCAACAATCTTTACCTGTCGGTTCAGACAGGATGTATTTTACTTGGGTTTATTTCTACTGGTCATTTTTATCGAAGGTTAAATAAAATGACTGATATGACGGATTTGCATGGGAGTAAAATCCCAGAAATAGTCTGGTAATAATTACATTGCACCACCAACCCCACCTCCCCATGTAAAACTAATCCACCCCCCCCAAAAAAAAGCACTTTAGAAAGATATTTTTGAGAATGGCATTTCCACAAAACTCTTACATTGTCAGTTGTATCACTGTGTCATTATAGGATAAAATAAGATAAAGTAGAGTGTGGCCGTGAGGAAGTGGTGTGTTGAGAAAATAAAAAAGGAAATGCTTTTTAATCAGAGGTGAGGTAACTGTCTGATCATCCACCATATCCAACCATGAAACCGTCACTATTCCTAACAGCAATGCTGACTTACTTACATCCAGTACTTTCACCAGCCGTCACTGTTTATAAGGTCTAATACTAAACATTACGTCTCTGAAGAAAACTCGTCCTCGCCAATTTTTTAACCTTCAGCTGTAGCGTTCACTGATGATCACGTGCTCCTTTGGGGGAGCTGACAGCATTTTAAACACAATGTCATTGCTATACCTCCGTGTATCACTTACACTTAAACCTATCAGCTGAGTGTGCCTTTATTGCTAAATTGCCTCCTCTAAACTGCTGCAGTTAGCGCTTTTTTTTTTCACCCCCACTTCTCTTTCTTTTCAGTTTTTAATGCTGAAATGTCCAGCTGGAGCATCTTTAGCAAAAATGCATCTACGATGCAGCGTCATTTATCCATTCCAATCCGTTTCTTTTTGTCTGTCCCATCCTTTCTTTTTGTTTTTCCTTAATATGCCAAACTGTTTTGTTGTTCATTAATGACAGTTTAATTAAAAAATATATTAAAAACGACACAAACGGAAGCAGATAATTCGATTAGCTACCTTGCCGCGTTTCTTGAATGGCCACTTTGGCAGTGGGTTTAACCCTCCTGCCAGCTGCCGCTTTCTTTCCTGCCTCGATTAGCGATGCTAATTTTTAAGATACGTTTGTCTTGATGTTGATGTTCCCTGATGTTGAGGATAATATGTTCAAGTTTGTATCACACATCAAGCTTGTACTCATAGGAATTTTAATAGATGAGTCATTTAATTGAATTTCATGGGAAGTACTTTGTAAGAGAACCTACTACTAACTAGCCTTTCGCCATAATGATAGCAAGGAACAAAGTTGACTCTTAGGAAAAAGGATTCTTTAGATGGGAAAGTGTTGTACCTACCTACCTACTGTAAATGGGCGTTAACTGAGAACGTTTTCTGAAAATCACCAAACATGGAATTTTCTAAAATACTACATTTAGGGTATAGGGGACAAATTGTTTACCAAATTCTGACTTGCATTTGCATCTCCTTGTTAAATTTGGTCCACTTTTAGGTTCAAATCCCGCCTCCGTCCCGTGTGTGCGGAGTTTACATGTTTCAAACCTTTGGGTGTTTTCTCCAGGTTCTCCGGTTTCCTCCCTTAGTACAAAGACATGCGTTGTAGTCTGATTGACATCAGGGCCGTTTCTACGCATAGGCGAACTATTATTATAAATAATTAGTAAGTTGTTTAATTTTTTTTCTTTTTTTTAATCAGGTAACACTTTATGATTGTATGCAATTATTTATCTGGTATCCCTGGTGATAGTGGGCTCACTGTTAAGAAGCGAGATAGAGATGTACAGGCCGGCGAGCGTCCGTGCTTGACTGGTCTTTTATCATGAAAAGGTCAAAGCCACCAGGGGTTCAGTATCGCGAAAAGGAAAAAAAGAGGATGAGAAAAAGAAATAGAAAGTTATGCGACTAGCAGGCTATGGACCGTAAAGACCTGTTTTGCCAACTATTAGCGCCTATTAGTGCTTCTTCGTGACAAGCACAACACGTTCACACGCTGTCCTAGCAAGAATTCCCATGTGTTAAAACACATTTAAGTAGCTGAATGTTAGCATAATAAAACTGGATTTAAAAAAATGCTATCAGAAAGATGGTGATCAGAAATTAATGTTTAGTGTATATTGAAGATAGTGTTGTTACTATGGCAACCAATGTAGACCTGCCAAACAGCTGCAGTCTGAACACAGGGCGCACGGTGGCTTAGTGGTTAGCACGTTCGCCTCACACCTCCAGGGTCGGGGGTTCGATTCCCACCGTGGCCCTGTGTGTGCGGAGTTTGCATGTTCTCCCCGTGCTGCGGGGGTTTCCTCCGATTACTCCGGTTTCCTCCCCCAGTCCAAACACATGCGTGTTTGTATTCTGATTGGCATGTCCAAAATGTCCATAGTGTATGAATGGGTGTGTGAATGTGTGTATGTGTTTGTGTGCCCTGCGATGGATTGGCACCCTGTCCAGGGTGTACCCCGCCTTGTGCCCCATGCTCCCTGGGATAGGCTCCAGGTTCCCCGTGACCCTGAAGAAAAGGATAAGTGGTATAGAAGATAGATGGATGGATGGAATAATTTCATTATGCAGTATGTGTTTTCATTCTGTGCTGTATATTGCTAATAATGTTATTTCTAAAATAAACAAGTGTTTCCCCACATTTTATGGTGTTGGAGGGTGCGGATGGTTTTGGTGATTAGGGGGTTAGGAATCTCGCCTAATGTCTTTTAAATAGCTAAAAAAAAAAAAAAAAAGATTTCTTCTATTTTTGTGTATCTCATACTAAATAGTTGTAGATCTTAAAACTAAATACAACATAAAATAAAGGCAACCTGAGTATACACACAGTAGAACTTTTATTTTATTGTTTTATTGAAGAAGGTAAAAAAAAAAGTTCACCAATGTGAAAAATTAATTGCCCCCTTAAACTTAAAACCTGTTTGTGCCACTTTTAGCAGCAATCACTGCAACCAAACGCTTCCGATAACTGGAGATCAGACTTTCACTTACTTCTAGGATTAGGATTTACTCCTATGCTGTGGATCATTGTCTTGCTGCATAATCCAGTTGCGCTTGAGTTTCAACTTACAGACTGAAGACCGGACATCCTCCTTTAGGATTTTCTGTTAGAGAGCAGAATTCACCACCATGATGTTCTTTTTGTGGAATTCTGTGTTTGGTTTACGCCAGATGTAACAGGACACCTCTCTTCCAAACAGTTCCACTTTCGACTCACCAATCCACAGGGCATTCTCCCAAAAGGTTTGAGGTTCATCAAGGTGTGTTTTGGCAAAATTCAGACGAGCCTTAATGTTCTTCTGGGTTATCAGTGGTTTTCACCTCGCTACTCTTCCATGGATGCCGTTTTTGCCCAGTGTCTTTCTGATAGTGGAGTCATGAACAGTGACCTTTATTGATGCAAGAGAGGCCTGTAGTTCCTTTGATGTTGTCCTTGGGTCTTTTGTGACTTCCTGGTTGAGTAGTTGCTGTGCTCTTGGAGGAATTTTGGAAGCTCAACCACTTCTGGGAAGGTTCACTACTGTGCTGAGTTTTTACATTTGGAGATAACGGCTCTCACTGTGGTTCTTTAGAGTCCCAGAGTCTCTGAAATAGCTTTGTAACCCTTCCCAGACTGATGTATTTCAATCACATTCTTCCTCATCATTTCTGGAATTTCTTTCAACTTTGGCATCGTGTGTTACTTTGTAAGACCTTTTAACAACTTCATGCTGTTGAAGAAGTTCTGTTTAAGTGTAGATTTGATTGAACAGGGTTTGCAGTAATCAGGCCTGGTTGCATCTAGTCCAGCTGAACCCCATTATGAACGCAGCTTCATAGATTTGGGGAATTAGTAACTACGGGGGCAAATACATTTTCACACAGGCCCAGTTGATATTGGATAACTTTTTTTTTCTGCTTCAATAAATAACATTAGCATTTAAAAACCATATTTTGTGTTTACTCAAGTTGCCTTTGTTTTATCTTAGATTTTCTTTTAATTTCTGAAACAATTTAGTACGAGATGCACACAAAAAACTGAAGAAATCAGGATGGGGGCTAATACTTTTTCACAGCACTGTGTCTGAAGATGTTGTTTAACTGCGTTTACAAAAATGCTTGAACTTGGAACCTTTTCGGACTAGTTGGACGTTTTTCCACAGAACTTTTTTAAAGGTTCTCGCAGAGATAATTTTTGAGAATGTACTAACTCGTTTGAGATCTTATGAGTAGTCATGAGGTCAGCAGGTTTGGAAAACAGGTTCAGACAAGACTTTAAATCCGGTGTGTCTTTATCTTCTGCAGAGACAGCGGGCCTACATAACAGTCTCTTACTGACCCGGCTTGCATAAGCAATGTGAAATACTGTTGTGGTTTCTGTTTTATGCGAACATCAAAAACAAAATAGTTCCCCCCCCCCTCTCTCTCTCTCCCCTCTCTGTCTCTCTCTCTCTCTCTCTCTCTCTCTCTCTCTCTCTCTCTCTCTCTGTTCTCTCGGAGAGCAGCTCAGCACACAGAGGCGGTTTCGAGTCGCGAGTCTCAAACGCTCGTCTATCCTTCAGCGTGTATTTATGGAGTGTGAGGTGACATCGGGTCGGTTCTGCTCTTGCTCTATGCGTCCTCCCTTTTTCAGCAAAAGTGTCTTCTTGTGTTTATTTGACGTCTTTTTATTTCACTTCTGTAGGCAGACCCAAGCCTCTTTGTAGTCTATCTCTCTGTATTTCCAAGGCTAGTAGACAGGAAATCGCATATACAGGGACGAGATATTGACATAGGGGATTATTTTTTTCATTGCAGCTCTTATGCTGCAGGGTACACGTTATTGATCTCTTAATAAAATGTCTATTTTGATATATTACATTCAGTGTTGGATTCATTTCGGAAACAACATTACGAGCATGATCTCTTTTAAAATAGATGTCCGGGTGGAGCACAAACGTCAGATTTGTGTTTGCGTTCAGTTCATTATTCGTGAAAAATAAGAATTACTTTGATTTCTTTTCCCACCCATTTTTAGCTTTTGTGAACCACAGTGGGATTCAGAGGTCTGGGCTCAATACCGGGGCTACTTATATAATACGGCTGTTGTGAAAAACGACGTTATTCAGATGGGAGGATCTAAGGGGGAAACAAGTTATATTTATAACTCTAAAGGGTTCATTGGTTCGATTTTTTTTGTGGGGAACCATTCTACGTAGAACCTTTCAGAGAGTGTTGTAAGCGAGTGGTCAGAGGGGAAGCTTGCTGGAAAGATACTTGTCAAAAAGACTTAATGCATTGACAGTGTTCGTTCAATCATCCTTAGTAACTGCCTGGTCCAGTCGGAGTGGTTTAAATTAATGATAACAGCACAGTGAAATTCTTATCTTCACATACCCCAGCATGTCAGGAAGTTGGGGTCAGACATGATGCAGCGCCCCCTGGAGCAGAAAGGCTTAAGGGCCTTGCTCAAGGGCCCAATAGTGGCAGTTTGGCAGTGCTGGGGCTTGAACCCCCGACCTTCCGATCAGTAACCCAGAGCCTTAACCGCTAAGCCACCACTGCCCTGGGATTAGGATGCTAATTTATTTATATTTTTGTGAAAATGCAACCAACCAAATTCATTGTGGAACAGGTAAAAACAAAAAATTGCACATTTGCTCAAGTTGAGAATAATTATGAATTCGAGTCATGTAGTTGAGGTTGAGGAACTGCTGGCGTTTCTACCTCTGAGTTTTTTTCCCCAGTGTTTCTAGGGGCATAGTGGTAGGGTTTCATATTCAATAAAATAAAACAAAATAAAGTGTTCTGGTTTACCCCACACCCATTTTGGGTTTAAATCTGTATATAAATACGGATATTTGGAGTGGCATTGTGCTACAGCCTTATAAGGTATTTTTGATACATAGTATTCGACAAAATGGCAATAATGTTTAAATGAAAGATAAAATAAAGCACTTGTTTGGACTCAGATGTTCAGATCCTGCTGTATACTGTATAATGCATCTCAAAGCCCTGCCTCTTGTGATCATATTCGCCGGGGTGTTAAGCTATTACTGAGAGGGTGTATAAGGATTTTGTTATGGCTGACCCTTGGGTTGTGTCTCGTATGGCTCCCGGCTCTCTCATTAGCCGTGATGGCGATTTTTAGCCGCGTTAGGAGCGAAAGCGCAGCAACAGCAGAAAGCGCCCCTCTTTGAAATGGGCCCTAATCCAATCGAGCCACTAAGCCTTCAGTCGTATTAGGTTATCAGCAGCAGAAAACCTTCTTTGCTCAAGACATAAATCACAAGTGTCATCTCACCTACCCCCTTCTCTCTACTTCTCTCAGTTTTCTGCAGTTTCCTGCCTCCTTTTTTGGCACACGGCTTCAATATTAGTCTCAGTGGGAGGAATGTCAGCCCACGACATCTCCCAGAGCAGGGCTCTCCAGGAAACGCAACGGGTTTGTAGTCATTTGAAACTTTGGGAAAGCTTTTACATTTGAGGCCATGAGGAAATGGTTGAGAAGCTATTCATCACGTCTCTCACGCCGACTGCACGGATTTCAATAGAGTGTAATGACAGAACGTCAGCTGTGAAATAGCGTTTCATTTACGTAGGCCTGAAAACCAGACAGAAATCACGTGATGTCCCATGACTTCATTTTTGATGCTGGTTTCCTTATTTATTTATTTATTTATTCCCACTGCCCTAGATTCCCAGGATGTTAATTGCTTTCTAAATTCATTTTCTCTCAACTGAGATTATGTCGTATTTTTTTATTTTTTTTTCTCTCCAGCAATAATTGAGGAATGCAGATGGACTGAATATTTAATACTGTATATCTCTGTACCATAGAATAACCTGTGGTTCCCTTGCAGGCTCTCGGTGAAGCCACGTTTTCCACTTAGCTTGAAATGAGCAACATGATGTGGTGTAATTACTTAATTTATATTTTTTTATAGTCTCAGGGCTACAACTTTCTAGAGAGTCAAGTTGAATTTTATGTGGGAGGACAGAAACAGAGTTTGGAGTTTGGACTTTTTCTCATGGTACCAGCATCATCCGCTGTGTTGCTATCGTAGTTCTTAGGCCGGTGATACAGTTGTGAAGACTTGGACTTGGGCAAATGATGATGGTTTATGTTCATCGTGTAAATGTGCCATTCACGTCATGGAAATCAGCATTCTCTTAATTATGCATCTAATGGAATTGCACATTTTGGGTCCAATCTGCGCAACTCAGAGTTAACATATATAGAGAGCATGCTGGTCACATGATCACACTGTTTCATGGAGAGCCTGCGCCATAACCTCGGATCATGTGCACTTGTGATGTGACCGATGGCTCCAGATCAAAGCGACCGCCGCACGTTATAGAGAGTATGCACTGACGTCACTTTCCCGCCAGAACACGCCCCCCCTCGGCCGGACTGAGGGCAAAACATCCAGCAAAATGGCTGGTTTTATCAGGGGAAGCTGCGAAAACGCGAGTATAACTAACGATTATCAGCTTAAATTAAAGGCAGTTGGACTCGACAGTGACTCTTACAACTTGCCCAAGAACCTGTGGTCCATGGACATCGGCATGTGGCCAGAAATCGGTTCTCCCGACATTTATACGTACCCGAAGCCTGAAGGCGCTCAAAAGCCTTGACTCTTGGTCCTACTTCAAGGTGGGATTTGTTGGAGAAATTAAAGTGACAAGTACACCATTAAACATTCCGGTTGTATGCGGACACGTATGTACAAACATTTTTATCGTATTCTATAATTTTATCCGGTAAACCGTAAACTAGCTGGTCCTAGTTTGTTTGTAGCGAACACTGCTTCCACTCGCTAACGTTAGCTTATATATTTGTGAAGGTAAAACACGGTCAGAGAAGGAATGAGCCCCCGTTATTCATCAGTGGAAACAGGCAGCGTTTAAAAAGAAATCTGCGGGACATTATTCATCACTGTATAACATGAATACCGCATGCCGAAATAACTTAGACTTACACTGACTGCTCGACTTGGTAAAAAAGGACGGGATGGATTTTTTGGCACTCTGTAAAAAGATTGCGCTGAATTCATGTTGAATCTGTTAGCACAGTCGATCTCACAACAGCTTTTTCCCCATTTCAGATGCGTTTCTGCGGAATTCACGCTGTACACTAACGCTACCGCTCAGTCTTTTTGCGACTCGGTGGGCGTGACCGCGGCGAGTTCCGGCTACCGTGACGTACCCTCTATAGGTTATATGTTTACAAACCCACATAATTACAGATTAAAAAGAGCTCTTAAGGAGCTTTCAAATGACACCAGTCCAACGCCACTGCAGTCTACAGTGCTCGTTACTTTTTAAACTTTTACAAACGAAACTAGTTAATATGTAGAGGCCTGTACAGTTTGTGCTGTAGAGCCTTCAGTGTTCTCACATAGCTGAGAAATTTGAGCAAAAACTGGGTTGTTTTCATCATGTAAAGGATTAAGTTAAAAAACCAAAAAGCAGCTAATCTTTCACCAGGGTTTTCATTCCACTGCAGCTCAGTGTCCTTCAACGCATTGTAGCACAGAACTGTGGTCTAATTTGACTTTCATGACTTTCACGTGTGGCTTGGCTTGGTTTCTGATGCGGCCTGAACATGCCAGCCAGCAGATGGTGGGTCCCCTGGCGGCACTCGACTCCGTGAGGACCTCGCTAACCTCGCTAGTTCGTTCGTGTGCTGCGCAGGCCCCGGGGTGTGTGGTAAAGCTAATACGACTGACTTTTGGGAATTAATTACTCATGCGATTAGTTGTGAATGAGACGGCAAATCGGAGAAAGTGACTGTAAACAACTTTTGTTTTGGCTCTTTGAGTTGCTTATGTTAGTTAATTCATTTCGGCTTCCTTTCCATTTCAGACTTGGCTGATTGCTCTGACCTTGGGAGATGTTTTGATGCACGACAGCGGCAGAGAAAAAGCTTGTTTATCCCTGAGTAATTTGGCGACGCTCAATTTAGGAGAAAGCAGTGTAGCGTACCCGAAATTATTGGGCCTCATGGTTCTGCTGCAGTAAGCATCAACATTTATGAATAGGAAATAAGCCCACCGTTCTCTCTCATCTAGCTGGAAGAAAATGTTTTTCAGAGCTTATTTGGGGACCAATTTCAGGAACACACAGTTAAGGATGGTCTGTGTACATTTGCTTTCATTCATTTTTTTTTTTTATTAGAAAAATATGCAAATGAGTTGCTCAAAACAGTTGTTTGGCTTTGAAACAATAAATATGACTTAATAATAATAGTAATAATAAAAAAGCTCTTGTATTTCTCCTTGCGCCCCCCCCCCCCCCCTCCCCCCCATTTCAGATTTACATCTGGGGCTAAAATTAACGAACCATCTTGAATGACCTGGAAATGTATCCGTAATTACTGGATCGCTAGATCAAAACGACGTGCTTTTTAAAAATCGACGGAGGGTGACCGTCAATTTTTCCACGCGTCGCAATTTAACAGTATTTATTTTTATCAGTCGAAATTGATTTTGTGGATATGTTCGTCTCATTTTTCAATCATATACAAACACAATAAGGTTCCAGAGTGCACATCGTAACCAGACCGAACAGCCTGTATAACCTCCAGTTTGACTCTGTTTATGCTAAAACGTAAATACAGTAGTGTTTTTTTTTTTTTTTCCCATATTTAAGTTCATGAATATTTGATTTCTAGACTTTTGTGTGGTGGAACGAATAGAAACTGACAACCTAGCAAACTAAAAATGAGCTATTTTTTTTTTTTTAAATTAAA